>NC_133658.1:47469829-47635109 GCF_037893015.1 Macrotis lagotis
ATTAGCAGGGGCCAGTTGAAGTCCCCTGGAGTTGGGTTTTATTGTATCATCATTATATTTGGGGAATGGTGATATCAAGAATATTTCAAGTGGAAGAAAGCAGGTTGCCACTACTCATACAATTAACACTTAGATTCGCTCACTTTTTTGTCTACCGCTGGTTTGCACTGGATTCAAGATAGGAATAATGAGGAGGCAACAACATTCATAGAAGACTTGGAGTCAAGGAGCCCTCAATTAATTCATTAATAAACATGTATGTTAAGTACCTACTCTGTTCCAGGAACTATGGTAAGACCTGAGTTCAAATTGAGTCTCAGACATTTAACCCTATGATTATGAGCACATTTATTTCACCTTTGTCTATCTTAGTTTTCTCATATGTAAAATAAAAGAATCTGCCTCCCAGGGCTATTTTGAGCACTAAAAGAGATATTTTTATTGCATTTAATACAGTGCATTTTAGGTACTTAACAAATTCTTCTTCCTTTCCTTCCTGTCTTTCTTCCTACCTTTATTCTTTCCTCCCTCCCTTCTAGTTTCCACAGTACAGCAAAGACTATTTTGTCTGGGTTTCCCAGGAAAAAAAATCTCCTGGTGCAAGGACATACCTAAAGAGACTATCAGTTAATCCTATTTCCACAGACACCAATATGATGGGTGTAGACTATTCTGAGTTCCTGAATCTCTTAGGGATAAGAACTGGTGCTTTGGAACACATTTCTCCCATATCTTATTTTTTTTGAGAAGTCTTGCATAGGGTTGCCCTGAGACATAAGACATCAAAATAAAAATCCCAAGGTAGATCCTGAGAGCATAGAAATATATTTTTATCTAAGCCTCATGAGGGATATAACAGCCCTTAGCACTAGAGAACACAACACTCTGAGTAGAAGACTTGTACAATGATAGAGGTATTCACTTTATCCTGCCTCTCCAGGGGCTTAGTACACCTCTAAGGGCAGAAATAGTCTGTGAGCAACTGTCCTAAATGAACTGCTGATAGGCCCTTATTCCACAGACTCCAAGAGTCCTGCTCCAAATCTCAGTGTTGCTGTTTGACTTGGGATAAAGTTCCTATAGTCTCTTGGTCTCATGACCAAAGAATCCTTGAACTCATTAATGACCATACAGTTGGATGCTAAGGAAAAGTAACTGGGGGAACATACTCTTTGTGTGCTTGAATTATTGCATATGGTGGGGGAACTGCCTCCAGTGCCTCATTATTCTTCATAAAAATCATATTATATAGCTAGAATGAGAAGGTAGGAGAGCTGGTCTCATACAGAATGCCTCAATTCCTTAGTTGTTACACCTACCTGGTAGATTGTAGGACTTGTATCAAAGGGTCTATGTTCTAAAAAGGACTGATTGTAAGTTGAGAAGGACCTTCATAAATAGCTTTGGCAACATTTCTGGCATCACCCAAAGTGTATATCTGAGAATCTTCATATAAGAAGGAAGAAGGATCTAGTGTCTTTTTTGCTTGGGGACTTCTTGATCTACAGATGGCAGATGTATTCCTATTCTTCTGACTAGACCCCTGACTAGACCCTAAAGAGCAATGACTTAAAGGGGCAATGGTGGTAGCATCCATTTATTCCTATTTATTCTTATCTCTATAAGAAAGAAGAAATTGTCAATCTTCTCTTTCAGAAATCCAAGGGCAAGCCAGAAGAAAAGCAGCTGTAAAGAGCTAGAAGGGAAATTAATTATGATGGTATGTTAACAATAACAGTAATAATAATTCATACTTACATACCACTCTCAGATTTGTAAATTTATAACACCATAGGATTTCAGAATGGGAACGAACAGATAAATCTAATTCAATCCATACTTGAGAGAGGATCCTCTCTATGATACCTTTTAAAGTGGTTGCTCCTTGAGGACTTCCAATAGTGTCCATGCATGATATCTGAAGGCAGCCCATTGCACTTTTGTCTAATTGTTAGGATATGTGTCCCAATGTCAATTTTAAATTTGCCTTTCTGCAACTTCCATCAAATGCTCCTAAGTTCTTCCTCTAAGACCAAACAAGCCAAGTCTATTTATTTTTAAAAATGAAAACTTTTTAAGTACATCAAGATACCTCTCACATCTTTCCAAGTATTCATTTCTCCAGAATAAGCGTCTCCAGTTCCTCCAACTGATTCTTATCTGGGATGACTTTGAAATTCTTTACCAGATTGTCACTTTCCTTCCTAAAATATTGTACCCAGAACCAAGTACTACTGTAGAAGTCATTTTAGAGGGAGTATAGGAAGACTGCCAGATCTCTGGTACTAGACTCTCTGACTCTCCCAATACATTCATTTCAAAATGGCTCTTGTCTGAACATCATATCATACTATTGTTCACTAAACTACTCAAACCATTTTTTCAGATGAAATGTTCCATCAGACATGCTTCCTCTTCTTATAATTATGAAGCTGACATTTTGATCCCAAAGGCAAGACTTTACCAATTATCCCTCTTAAATTTCATCTTCTTATACCTGACCCAAAGTTCTTGACTCTGTTATCCAATGTGTTAATCCTCTCTCTCTTAGCTTTATGTCATCTACAAATTTGAAAGTATACAATCTATACCTTTGACAAAGTCATGACTATAAGAAAAAGTAGACTAGAAGAGGACATAGCCCTGCTCTCCGAGACACTCTATAGGATACCACTTTTCAATTTTATGTTGAACATTAATAACTCCTCGTCAATTTAAGTCACTCCACTATTTCTACTGTTCACCAATTATACTATCATTGAACCCATACCTTTCTATCGTTTCTATAAGAATATCATGAGAGATGTTATTTGAGGCATTTTCTAAAATCTAAATGAACTTTATGTTTACCATGACCTTCACCTACTGGTTTGGCAACTTCATAATAATTCTATGAAGAGGATACCATAATAAATATATTATTATTCATTTCATCAACTCACATTTATGAAACATCTACTATGTGCCAGGAAAATATAAAGAATGTTAAAAAAACAAATAGTCTCTACATTCAAGGACACTATGTTCTAATTAGGAAGAAAACATGCAAACATTTAAATGCAAACAAGCAATATACAGGATTAATTAGAAACACTCAATAGAAGACACATAAGGTACATTGAGAAGGATCAGGAAAGACCTTGCAGATGTTATAACTTTAACTGCAACTTGGAGAGATTCTGGGAAACCAGGAGGTATAGGAAAAGGGAATCTAAGAATATCTGGCATGAAGAACAGTCAAGGAAAAGATGAGTGTCTTTGAGAATCTGAAAGTAGATTGATCACAAAGTAGGCACTGGCAAATTAGGATGGGAAGATGTAAAGTAAAAGAAAAAAAGATTGAAAAGGTGAGGAGATCATGTTGTGGAGGGTCATAAAAGTCAGACATTTTGGTCCTGGAGGTGATAGGAGCCACTGGAATTTATCTGATAAAGGAGTGACAGGGTTGGATTTGAATTTTAGGCATATAAAGTTGACAGCTGAGTAGAGAATGGATTAGAAAGGAGAGAGACTCAAAGCAGGCAGACCCATCAGCAGACCACTGCAATAGTCCAGGGTGAGGTGATGAGGGTCTGAACCAGAGTGGTAGCAGTGTCAGTGGAGAGAAGGGATTGAATTAGAGAGATGTTACAAAAATTGAATAATGGGACTTCACAAGTGATTGGTAATCATTGTGTGTGTGTGTGTGTGTGTGTTTGTGTGTGTGTGTGTGTTGTATGGGTGTGGATATGAAAGAGACAGACAGACAGAGAGAGAGAAGAGTGAAAGATGTCACATAACTTATAACCACTTTACAGATAAGGAAATGGAACCTTTGAGATTTTATATTTTAGGGGTGGCTAGATGGTGCAGTGGATAGAGCCCCAGTCCTGGAGTCAGGAGTACCTGAGTTCAAATCCAGCCTCAGACACTTAATAATTACCTAGCTGTGTGGCCTTGGGCAAGCCACTTAACCCTATTGCCTTGGAAGAAAAAAACCTAAAAACAAGTTTATGTTTTTTTCCTCATCAAATAACTAGTATGTGTCTTAGTCAGGATATGAATAAGAATTCAAGTGAATTCAAAAAAGTAATATATCTGGAGTCTGAGGATCCAGAATCAAAACCTCCCATTGCCAAAATATTTTCTACTGATGTGACTTTGGCAAAATCACCTGATCTCTCTGGGTCCATATATCCTCAAATGTACAACAGCAGGGTTGGATTTGATGACCTCTAAACTTTTGAGTTCTAAATTTGTGATTCTAAGACCCTATGAATAGAAGAATCTTGACCCCAGTTCTGTGCTCTATCCACAATGCCTCTGGAAACCTGCCTACTTCTGACCACCTAGCAAATGAATTTTAGAGTGTGTATGTAACTTTTTAAAGTTATTTTTTTCTGAAAATGAGAGCATCATTTACTCATTCATTCACAAACAGGCATTGAAAGCCTATTTGCAAAGCACTACACTAGGCAATGCATCTGCTCAACACAGAAAAAGACACTAAATTCAGAAAACATAATAACTTTCTTTGTTTTACTATAATATTGATAGCCACTTCTGTTCTTGAGCTTTTGCCTGCTCATAATAGCATAATTTTACAGGCAAACCAAGTTATGCATAATACATTTTTATGCTACTGAGCTAATAATATTACTTCAGACTGGTAAAGGGGGCTAAAATGTAAGCATTATATGCATTTCAATTTTTCAGAGAATGTCCATATTTTTATCCTCAAAAAAAGATGTGGTTTGTTTCATTTCCCCCCACATACCCCAAATGCATTCAAAATTCTCAGAAATTATATTTCTCAGAATTTATTTCTTTGATATTCAATAAGTTCAGAGTGGTTTGGGAAGGTCAAATAACTGATCATCAAATAGATGGGGATTTCAAATATAAAAGGATATTGGATGTAGAGTCAAGATAGTACAGTAGAACCAAGGACTTTCTTGAATTCTCCCAAATTTCACTTGAAACAACTTTAAAATAGCACCTCAAATTAAATTCTAGAGTGGCAGAACCAAAAAAAAAGGTTAGGTGAATCAATTTTCCAGTCCAAAACAACTTGGAAGTTCAGCAGGAAAGATCTGTCATATGGAGGGTAGTTCAGACTGTTGTGGGAATACTAGCAACAGGCCTTGGACATAGCTAAAACAACAGCAGAAGCATCTTTGGGAGTTCTTAGAACACAGAAGTAAGGGGGAATTGGACAACTGGTCAAAAAGGGGAGCCTTTGCTGGTGCTGGGTTCAGGACCCTGTTGCATTATCTGTATTCAGTCCTTGGTCACAGTCCCATAACAGAGAAGCACTAGTGTTTGTGGTTGCAGGAAAATAGGGACTCTAGTAATAGTTCCAAGCTGTAGAAAGGAGCTTGTGGTCACTAACAAGGGAGTAGGAGTCCTGGTTGCAGTTTCGAAACTGAAAGGAACATCTGCAAGAAGTCTTTCCTGATCCTTCTCAATGCACCTTCTATTGAGTGTTTCCAATTAATCCTGTATATTGCTTGTTTGCATTTAAATGTTTGCATGCTTTCTTTCTGATTAGAACATAGTGTCCTAGTCTCCATAGAGACTATTTTTTGGACAGTCTTTCTATTTGCCTGGCACATAGTAGGTGTTTTATAAATGTGAGTTGATGAAATGACTAATAATGTATTTATTATAATATCCTCTTTATTGAATTATTATGAAGTTGCCAAACTAGTAGGTAAAGGTCATAGTATACCTCAAGTTCATTAGTGCTTGTAGCTACAGGAGATCAGGGGACTTGGTCAATAGGAGTGTTGGCACTTGTGGTTAGGGAAACAAAGTACCTTTCTGGGTAAACATTAGAGCTTAGACTAAGGGAAAAGTGACCACACCTCTCCCCAAGTCACACCACCTTGGAAGCACTGAAAACTTCTAAAACTCAAAACTACCCTGAAAACACCTGGATTAAAAAATTGATACATGGTTTAGTGCCTCCTGTACCCTGTGAACAGAGCTTAACTTTAGCATAAAGCTAAAAGTCAAAAAGTTGGTTGCAAAAATGAGCAAACAACAACAGAAAGAACCTGATCATAAAGGTATTATGATGACAGGGACAATCAAGGCACATAAGAAGATGACAATGCAGTCAAAACTGTTCAAAGCAAAGCCTTAAAATGTAAATTGTATATAAGTCTTATAAGAATTACTGAAAGATTTAAAAAAAATGACTTTTTAAATCAGAAAAGTATGGGAAAAATTGGGAAAAGAAATAAAGATAGAAGAAAATTTTGGAAAGAGAATCAATAGCCTGGAAAAGAGGCACAAAAATACTAAAGAAAACAACACCTTAAAAAAGCAGAATTGGCCAAATGGTAAAAAGGGGCACAAAAATTCACTGAAGAGAACTCCTTAAAAATCAGAATTGGTCAAATACAAAAAGAGGTACAAAATTTACTGAATGGGAAGACCTCCTTAAAATGCAGAAATGGGAAGAGAGGTACACAAACTCATTGAAGGAAATAATTCCTTAAAAATTTGAATTGGGTAATGGAATTGGACTCCATGAAACACCAAGAAACAACAAAACAAAATCACAAGAAGGAAAAAAGAAGAAAACATTAAATATCTAATTGGAAAAGCAATTGACCTGGAAAACAAATTGAGAAAAAACTATCTAAAAGCTATGTTAAAATAAAAGTACAGACATATTTTAAAAAATTTTCAAGGAAAAAACCCGAGGATAAAATATAAATTGAAAAAATTCATTGATCATCTCCCAAAAGATCCCCAAATGAAAACTCCTATGAATATTATAGCAAATATGCAGATCAAGGAGGAAACTATTGTAAGCAACAAGAAAGAAACAATTTTTAGCTACAGTGAGGATCACAGAAAATTTAGTAGATACTAGCTTAAGGAAGTGGTGGGCTTAGAATATGATATTCTACAAGGCAAAGGAAATAGGATTACAAACAAGAATAATCTACCCAGTAAAACTGAGAATAATTCTTCAGGAGCTAAATGGATATTTAATGAAATAGGAAACTTCCAAGCATTCCTGGATGAAAAGATCAGAATAGAATAGAAAATTTGACTTTCAAATACATGACTCAAGAGAAGCATAAAAGCATGTGAAAAAGGATTCAACAAGGTTAAACTATATACATTCCTATAGGAAAAGATAATACATTAACTTCTAAGAACTGTATCATTATCAGGGCAGATAGAAGACATATATAAAGATAGAGGAAAATATCTGAGTTGACTATAATGGGATCAATTAAAAACAAAATTAAGAGATGAAAAAGAGGGATGCTTTAGCTAGGAGAACAGGGAAGAGAGAAAGAATGGAGAAAATTATCTCCCATAAAAGAGGCATGAAAGAGTAGCTTTTACAGTGAAAGGGAAAATGGAATCATGGTGGGCAACACTTGTACCTTACTCTCATTGGAATTGGTTTTAAATGGGAATAACAAACACATTCAGTTGGATTTAGAAATCTATCTTACCAAACAGGGAACCAGGAGGAGAATGGGATAAGAGAGTGGAGAAATCTGATAGAAGAGAGGGTGGATTAAAAGAGGCAGTGGCCAGTAGCAAAATAGATATTTGAAGAAGATTAGGATAAAAAGAGAAAGAGAAGGATAAACAGGGGAAAAGAAACTGGAGGGAAACACCTTAAGGATGAACTCACCTATAAAATGGGAGAGAATAGTAGAATGGATTAAAAATCAGAACCCAACAATGTTGTTTACAAGAAATGTACTTGAAACAGAGGAACACACACAAAATAAAAGACTTAGAGCAGAATTTATAATGTGTTAGTTAAGATAAAAAATAAAGTAGAATCAGCAATCAATTTTCTCAAAGCAAAAGAAAAATAGAACTAATTAAGATAAGAAAATTACATTTCTTCTTAAAGGCAATGAACTAATATCAATGCTAAACATATGCACCAAACTGAATAGCATTCAAATTGTTTTTTTTTCTTTTCTTTTTTGGTTGATGACATGTTACTTCTTATATACTTAAAGGAAAAGTTAAATTAGTTACAGGGGAAAATAGACAGTAAAACTTTTCTAGTGGGAGATCTCAACTTCCC
This sequence comes from Macrotis lagotis, assembly GCF_037893015.1. Lineage (NCBI taxonomy): Eukaryota > Metazoa > Chordata > Mammalia > Peramelemorphia > Peramelidae > Macrotis > Macrotis lagotis. Next base: position 47,477,886 of record NC_133658.1, read on the forward strand.
CCTTTTAGGGCTAGATAAATCTAACCATAAAATACACAAGAAAGAACTTAAAGAGATAAATACAATTTTGGAAAAGTTAGCTATGAAAGACCTCTGGAGAAAACTGAATAGGAATAGAAAAGAAAAAAAGATGTAAATTTCACCTACACAAAAATTGACCTTATTTTAGGGAATAATACCTTACAACCAAATTGAGAAAAGTAGAAATATGAAATGAATCCTTTACAGGCCATAATGGAATAAAAATTGCAATCAAGAAAGGGCTGTAGAAATATAGATTGAAATTAATTGGAAACTGAGCAATCTAATTCTAATGAATGAGTAGATCAAAGAACAAATAACAAACATAAATAATTTCATTAAAGAGAATGACAACAATAACAACATTCTAAAATTTATGCAGCGTAGTCAAAGCAATATATATGAGAATTTTATATTTCTAAAGGCTTTCCATCACTAAAAGAAAAAATGAGCAGATCAATGAACTTGGCATACAATTAAAAAATTAGAGGAAAGAATGACTTAAAAATGCCCAACTAAATACCAAATTAAAATCCTGAAAATCAAAAGAGAGATTTATAAATTTGAAAGTAAGAAAATCATTGAAGTAATGAATAAAACTAGAAGCTAGTTTTATGAAAAACAACAGGAACAATAAGGTAACTAACCATTGATTCATTTAAATATTTAAAGAAAAAAAGTAGAAAAGCAAATTTCAGAATCAAAAATGAAATTAAAGGAATATTAGAAGTTATTTTGTTCAATTATATACCATTAAATCTTGTAATCAAAGTGAATTGTAAGAATATTTACAAAAATATAAATTGTTCAGATTAACTGAAGGAGAAATAAAATATTTAATCCTATCTTAAGTAAAGAAATTGAACAAGCCATAAATGAGCTCCCTGAGAAAAATTCCCCAGAATCAGATGGATTTACAAGTGAATTCTACTAAGCAGTTAAAAAACAATTAATTCCAATATCATATAAACTATTTGGAACAATAGGCAAAGAAGGAGATTTTCCAAATTCCTTTTATGACAGAAATATAGTGCTGGTACTTAAATCAGTGATAACAAAAAGAGAGAAAACTGTAAACTAATTTTCCTAATTAAAATCCATGCAAAAATAAAAAAAATACTAACAAAGAGATTACAGCAGACACATTATGATGAGGTGGGATTTTTATCAAAACTACAGGACTGGTTCAATATTAAGGAAATTACCAGCATAACTCACCATATAGAAAACAAACACAACAAAAATCATAAGACTATCTTATATAGATACAGAAAAAACTTCCAAAAATATAACTCATTTCTATGAAAAACATGAAAAGGCAAAGGAATAAATGGAGTTTTCCTTCAAATGATAAATAGTAACTATCTAAAATCAAGAAAAAATATTATCTGTGTTAAACTCCTCCCCAGTAAGATCAGAGATAAAACAAGGTGGTCCATTATCACCACTATTAGTCATATTATATTAGATAGCAATGAGAAGTAAAAGAAACATATGGAGTCATAATAGGCAATGAGAAAATAAAATTATTACTCTTTGCAGATGATAGGAGGGCATACTTAGAGAATTCTAGAGATTCAACTAAAAAACTATTTGAAATAATTAACAACTTCTTCAAAGTTGCACACAAATCATTAGCATGTCTGTATGCTATCAACAAAACTGAGCAAGAAGAAAAAGAAAGACATATTGCATTTAAAATAATGGCAGACAATTAAAATGCTTGGAAGTTCACCTGCCAGGATATACCCAGGATCCATATGAACATAATTACAAAACATTTTTAAGACAAATCAATTCATATTTAAATAAGTGGGGAGATATTTATTACTCAGAGTTAGACCAAACCAATATAATAAAAATGACAATTATATCTAATTAATTTATGTATTCAGTGTCATACCATTTAAACTAACAATGAGTTATTTTATAGAGTTTAGAAAAAATAACAAAATTCATCTGGAAGAACAAAACCTCAAGAATACCAAATGAATCAATGGAAAAAATGTGAAGGAAGGTAGGTTAGCAGTACTGGATTTCAAATTATATTTCAAAATGGTAATCATCAAAACAATCTACTATTGGCTAAAAAATAGAGTAATGAGTTAGTGGAATAGATTAGGTACACAAGCAAAAATGACAATAATTATCTAGTGTTTAATAAACCCCAAAATCTAAACAACATTTGGAAAAAATTGCTGTGAAAAATAAAAAGCAGTTTGGCAGATATTAGATATAGACCAATACTCATCTCATATAGCAAGATAAGGTCAAAATGGGTATATGATTTAGACTTAAAGGATGACAACATAAACAAATTAGGGAAGTATGAAAAATTTTACATGCTAGAACTATGGATAAAGGGAGAATTTATGACTAAAGAGATAGAATGTATTATAGGATATAAAATAGATAATTTTGATTATATTAAATTAAAAGGTTTTTGCATAAACAAAACTAATGCATCCCAAGATTAGAAGGAAAGCAAGGTAACTAGTGAAAAATATTTCAGCTAGCTTCTCTGATAAGAACCTCATTTATCAAATGTTCAGGGAACTGAACCAAATTTATGAAGATAAGAGCCATTTCCTAGTTGATAAATGGTCAAAATATATATAAATAGGCAGTCTTCAGGAAAAAGAAATCAAAGCTATCAATAATCACATATAAACAATCTGTAAAACACTACTCTAGAGAAATGCAAATTAACACAACTCTAATATACCACCTCATACCTATCAGATTGGCTAACATGACAGACAAGGAAAATGATAATGTTGGGGGGATACGAAAAAATTGAGACAGAAATACATTATTCATGTGAACTGAAACAACCATTTTGGAGAACAATTTGGAACTATAGCTAAAGGACTCTTAAACAGTGCATGGCTTTTTTTCTTAAGGTTGTTTTTTTCAAGGCAATGGGGTTAAGTGACTTGCTCAAGGTCACACAGTATAATCATTAAGTGTTTGAGGCCAAATTTGAACTCAGGTCCTCCTGACTCCAGGACCAGTGCTCTATCTACTGCACCACCTAGTTGTCCCCTGTGCATAGTCTAGCAATGTTATTCACTATTAGGTCTATTTTTCAAAGAAATCAAAGAAAAGGGAAAAGGACCTATTTGTATAAAAATATTCATATTTTTATGGTGGCAAAAATAGAAATTGAGCAGATACCCATCTTTTGGGGAATGATTGAGCAAGTTGTGATACTGATAGAATACTACTATGATATAAAAAATGATGAAGAGGATGGTTTCAGAAAAAATTGAAGCCATATTTATTGATGCAAAGTGAAGTGAGCAGAACCAGGGAAACAACTGTGAATGACAGATATTCTGATCAAGACAATGATCCAAGACAATTCAAAAGGACTCATGATGAGATATTTGGCATCTCAAAGTATTTAAAAGTTTTACATGTAACTGAGAAAAAAAATAAGAGAAAAAGAATCAAACTTTAATGTAAATAGATAGCCATATTACATCAAATTTGGTAAATATTTGCATTTATAGAATAGCTGGAAACCATTTAACTATTCATATTTTACTTCTGTATTTTAGTAGATGTTTTTGCCTAGATGTGGATATTCTTTACTCTCAGTGACTCTAATCTCAACCCAAAAACCATTTTGCCCAGCTGGCATGATTTTTGTCCATATTGTCCCATAAAATCACCCGTGATATATCTGTATATTATCAAGTTTCAACAGCTTTTTTAAAAAGCACCCCAAATTTAGTTCTATGGGCTTTTTCTGAATTAAGGTATCTAAATGATCAGCATATTTATTAATTTTTTCTAATAAGATGCTCAATAGTTCATGGACTAATAGATTTAGACTTGCAAGAGAATTTAGGTATTACCTAATCCAATCCTCCATTTACATATGAAAGAAATGGAGCTCAAGGACACAAATCTAGTAAGAGATAAAGGCAGGATTTTGAACCTAGGTCTATTGCATCCTGATGTAACTGTCCCACTAATATCATTTGATTGCTTGGTTGTGGTTGTTTACAATCATTTCAGCTATATCTGGTTCTTCGTGACCCTATTTGGAGGTTTTTTTTTTTTTTGGCAAAGGTACTGGGATGATTTGCTATTTCCTTCTCCAACTCATTTTATACATGAGGATACTGATGCAAACAGGCTTAAATGACTTACCCAGGGTCATGTAACTAGTAACATCTAACTGGTTTGAACTCATGTCTTCCTGAGTCCAGGTCCAGCACTCTAAACATTGCACTATTTAGTTGCTCAAAAGCAAAAATAAACCTAAGTAAAAGGAATAAGCAAGGAAGCTACATATAAACAATGAAGTAATAATAACATTTAACCTACACAATAAATGACATGCCATGCATATTCTTAAAGGAAGGGAATGGCAAACCACTCTAGTATTTTTTGGCAACTCCCAGAAGGCGTTATGCAGAATCTGACATGACTAAAATTACTAAATAACAAACACCAAAAAATTTTGCATTTGCTTTGCTTAAGAACTTAATTGCTTTTTTCTAAAGTTTGTTTTGCTTCTGACCATCGTCTTTTTTCATCTGTTCTCCCTTTTAATATCCCCTCTTTTCCTTATTTCCTTTCCCTCATGTTTCCCTATGTGATATATGCATATAAATGTTTCCTTCTTTGAATCAATTTAGATATGAATATGATTCAAGTGTTGCCCCCCTTTCCACATTTTCCTCTCCATTGTAAAAACTTTTCCTTGTGCACCTCTTATATGTGTAATAATTTTCCCCATTAATTTTTTTCCTATCTCCTTTCTCTCAGGGCATCCTTCTTAATCATCTATCTATTTTTTATGTCACAACATAGTCAATTCATTCCCATATCCACTTTCTATGGAGAATTCTTACTGCTCCAATAATGACAAAATTCTTAAAAGTTTCTTGAAGAAAGGTAAATAGTTAAAACTTACTGGATTCCTTAAGATTTCTATTTCAAATTTTTCTGTTTAGTTCTGTTTTTTTCATTGGGAATACTTGAAAATTTTCTTTTTCATAAAATGTTCATTTCCTCTCTCAAGGATTATATTCAGTTTTCTTGGGTAATTTGTTTTTGGTTTTAATCAAAGCTCTTTGCTCTTCAGGAATATCATATTCCAAGACCTGGTAGCTGATAAATCTTGTGTGATCCTTACTGGGATTCTTTTGTGTTTGAATGATTTCTTTCTGGTTGCTTGAAAGTATTTTCTTGGATCTAATAACTCTGGAATTTGATATAATATTCTTGGAAGTTTTCATTTCGAGATTTCTTTCATTGCTAATTGGTTGATTTTTTTCAACTTGTATTTTAGCCTCTGCTTTTAGGATATTCAAAATTTCTTGAAATATGATACCTAAGATCTTTCTTTTATAATGGCTCTCTAGCAGTCCAATAATTCTTAAATTATCTCTCCTTTATCAATTTTTCAGATCAGTTGTTTTTTCCAATGAGATATTTCATATTTTCTTCACTTTTTCATTCTTTTGACTTCATTTTACTGTTTCTTGATGTCTCATGGATTAAGACCCTCCCAGTTGCCCAATACTAATTTTTAAGAAATCAGTTCTTCAGTGAGTTTTTATACCTTTTTTTCCCATTTGGCCAACTCTGCTTTCTAAGGTATAATTTCAGTATTTTTTTGTGCCTCTTTTCATATTTTCTTCCTTTGTTCTCCTTTATCTACTTTTTTCCCCCTTTGATACTCTTACTTGATTATACAAATCATCTTTAGCTCTTCCAGAATTTCTTATTGGACTTTGTTTTCAATCCACCTCATTTTCCCCTTTGAGATCTTCCTTGAACTTGTTGTGACTTCATTATCTTCTTCTGAGATTTTGTCTTAATTTTCCCTATCACCATAGTAGTTTTTTATGGTCACATTCTTTTTTTTTGTCATTTGATCATTTCCCCAACCTATTTCTTGATTTTGAACTTTATGTTACAGTTGAGCTATCTTTCTCACATAGCATGGGGGAAGCAGTATCTCAAACTTTGGTCTTTTTCAACCTGCTGTTTTTACAGGTAGTTCTGGGCTTTGGAAATTTTCAGTACTTCTAAGGTGATATGACCTGGGAAGAGGCGTGATCAGTGCTCCCCTGGGAGCACTCCTTATCTAGGAAAGGCCCTAGATTCTTTGGGACTGAAATTTATACTGTTCCTTAGGGACTGCTTCCCTTAGAATGGAAAATGATACTATTCCTCAGGGTCTTTGATCCCTTGTGGCCAAAAACAATACTGTCCCGCAGGTATTCTACTCCCTCTTGACCAAAAATTCTGTTGCCTACCTTTGAACTATGACCCAAAAGTGGGTATAGGTAATAGACTTGCCTAACAGCATCTAGTCCTACAACTAGTGCTAACACAGGGGTCACCTGCATTCTCTTTCCAACCAGCTTCCAAATTCTTTTTACCATCTCTGTCTTGAGATCTCCCCAAACTGCTGCTGCTTCTGTTACCACCATCTATTCCCAAGATTGGTGTTTCATTCACATGGGCTTTGGGTCAGACTCATCCCCTTCCCTATTCCCATCCCCTCACTTTTAGATCTCTCTTTCCCAACTTTCTAAATTGTCTTTATCTGGAAAGAATATCTCACTTTGATATTTTTTTGACTCTGACACTTCAGAATTCAATTTGAGGTGTTATCTTAAAGTTGTTTGGAGGAGAATATTAGGAGAGCTCAGTTGAGTACTTTCTCCACTCAACTATTTTGGCTCTTCTCCCAGAAGTTGAAATATAGCTCTAAATCTATAATCCTATGATAATCTTTTCCTGCTAGAACTAGTAGAAAATGCATCATCATTTTTGATCCAGTGTACATAATAGGCACTTAATAAATGTGTATTGATTGTTCAATACAACAACCTTACAACAACCTTGTGAAGTATAGGTACTATTGGCAGGTCCACAATGAAACTGAATGGGGATAAGAGGCTTGCTCTGGGTCACTCAGAAAGAAAAGGCATAGACAAAATAACCTCTAACTCACTAGAACCAATAAAAATAGAGAAAGTAAAAATAGAAAACTTGATTATTAATTCCTTTTTTGGATTGTTAATTACTTTTTTGAAGCATTTTCAATCAACTGAAATCTCAATCCCAGAATACTCATTTCTATGCCTACTGTGCATGCTTGTGTGTGTGTGTGTGTGTGTGTGTGTGTGTGTGTGTGTGTGTGTGGTATGTGTGTGTGTATGTATATGTGTGTGTTGGAATTTCCTCTGTTCTAAGCAACTACCTTCTCAGATGCATTTCTGCAGTTTCTCTGTAATTCATAATCTTAGATAGTCATCAATAGTCCTCACTCTAAGGTTATAACTTAGCTAGGATCAAAACACATATGTCAGAGGTAAAACTTGAACCCAGGTCTTCCTGACTCCAAAGTTAGCTCTTTATCCACTTTATCATGTCCCATCTTTCACTTCATTTGCATTTACACCTTGGCAGAAAATACTACAAGCATCTGGTTTGAATTGGTTTTTTTATCTGTTTGAAAAAATGATGGAGAAGATGTTAATACCTCAGATTCATTATAAAAGTGTTTCCTACCTTTATTCTTGGGAGCCAGTTGTTAAATATTTACCAGGATTATCCTCAGTGGTAGAGATGGGATTAGTGGTGGAAATCTGGCCCTACTTAGTTAGCAAAGCATTTCCTTGAATCCTTGGATTTTCCCAATAGGACTGAGAATAGACCTCCAACCTGCTTTAATGCCACATCACTTTATAGACTCAGCTCTTCATTCTATCACTTTCTGTATGGGGATTTGCAGTGAAGATGACTAAATTCTCATCTTATCTGAATCTCAGAAGATCCTACCACCAAATAGGGGGTTGCAAGGGATGGATTGAGGCTTATTCTCTGTTATTCCTCTTTGGAGGCCTTCTAGGTAAGAAGACAACCCCTGTATCAAGACAATGACAGTATTTTACTCCCTTCCTTAATCAGATATAGCCACTCACCTCTCCATCTGTGTAAACTCCAGTTTATAAACTCCATGAACATGTGCTTGGATCAGTTGCACACCAGGGAGCAAATTAGTTGATCAATTATTAAGCATCTACTATACTAATGGATACACAAGGAGGCAAAAGACGGTCCTTGATATCAAGGAGCTTAGAGTCTAATGGAAGAGACATCATGCTAGGCAGCAATAACTCAATTAGTCCATCCATCTAATTTACAGGTGAGAAAATCCAATGACATGAAGTGGATTGCCCAAATTCTGACAGAGAGTAGGAGAAGACTTTTTGGCCATCGTGGATTATAGTATGACCTTGAAATGAAAATTATTGTATATTTAGAAGACACATGGACCAGGAAAATATAAAGATAGATAGAGCTCATCTCCTCCTCTTGGCTATAATTTTCCTAATTTGCTTAGCTCAAGAGTCTCAAATACCCTTCCAAGTTTAACAATATGAATCATTATTCCAGGGAAGGAATAGTGACCTAGAGGAATAAGACCTGTCCCCCTGGTTTGCTTTATCTCTTTCAAATGTTCTTTGTATCCTCTAGCTTACATTTAGAAGAGAAATAAAAGGGGCAGTAAAAAAATTCCAAATATCGTTAAGTATTGGCACTGTGTTGGATAGCCACTTAGTACAGCAAAAGGTAACCTTCTTTTCAGAAAAGTTCTAAAGCTGAGGGTTCAGTAAGTCACATTGTTTCTATGTGACACTAATCAATATGGAGAATTAATGATTTTGAACTTTGTATTTTTTTATAAAGAGCTAGGATCCTCAAATATTCTTTTTAATTACTTATCTGGAAATTTGAGGATTGGAATAGCATGGTGTCAAAAAGAAAACTGAAGGAAAGTGAGGCAATCAGAGGTAACGGGACCTGTTCAAAGCCACACTGTGACATTTCTAATTTTTCAACATTGCTCAACGACCCCCCCCACCGCCCCGCTCTCTCATCACACTGTCCTCACCCTAGGGCAGGCCCTCATTACACATCCATACCCGGACAATTGTAATATCTGCTTAGGGGTCTGTTTATTTCAAGTTTCCTCCTGACTCCAATACAGTCTCCATTCATTTGTCAAATTGATCTTCCCAAAACCACAGATCTAACCATGTCAGTCCTCTAGTCAGTAAACTCTAGGAACTTCCTAAAATATCCAGGATCAAATAAAAAAGATCTCCTGTTTAAGTTTTAAAGCCCTTTATAACCTGATTCTTTCACATTTTACTTGTCCCTTACTTCCCTCCACATGCTCTGGTCTCTACTGACATGCACCCCCTGCTTGTTCCTTGAACACCACACTCCATCTCCTATTTTTTCATAGGCTAAACCCTATGTTTTTCCCTCCTTATCTTCTCCTCTTGACTTTTGTGGTTGCCTTCGAGAATCTTCCCCAAGAGTGTGGTTACCTTCTTCAGGAAGGAGGTGTATAATTTTAATGCATTCAGTCTGAGACTGCCCCCAATTCATCCCAAATATAACTTGCTTGGGCATAGTAGTTTTCATTTTTGCCTTCCCCATTGGATAACAATAATGATAACTGACATTTATATAGCACTACTGATTGCTTTACAATGATCTCATTATACCCTGCCAATAATTCTGAGAAGAGGTTATTATTATAGACCTATTTTATGATGAAGAAACTGAGGCAAACTTAGTTGAACTGCCAATTTGTGCATATCTGAGGTTGGATTCAAACTAGGTTTTTCTGATTCTAGACCCTGCACTCTACTGCTATTGCTCAGATTTTAAGCTCTTTTAACCATAAAACCAAGCACAAAAAATTGAAATGACAGTCATTAAAGTCTGGATCTCAACTTGGAAAGATGTCTCCAGTGGCATGCCATGGCAAACTCTGCTGTTTAACAGTTTATGTCAGTGACATAGAGAAAGGCATCATCATCATCATCATCAGCGCTAACTCTCAAAGTATTTATACTGTAAAGATAGAGTATCTTAATTACTCAGATCCTCAATGTTTTGCTGATCGAGCCTCAAACACATTTCTGGTTATTTCTCCTTTCCCATGTCGTAGTCTCAAATTAAAATTTTCTTTTCCCTTTCTACCTCCTAGGTTTGGAGAAACCTTTTATTCTCTTCTCTAATTAATGTCTACTTTCTGTTTAAGTCAAGATCCATTGGCTTTTTTTCCTCCCACACAGTGAAAAAACAGTACTAAACATGGAGCAGTCCTCTAGAACTTCTTTATCTGTCTGTCTTTTCTGCCTCTTCATGCCAGATAGACACACAAAACACACACACACACACACACACACACACAAACTCTAATCTATGCTACATGTTTCTAGTCTCTTTCCCAAAGAAATGGTCATCTTATTTGTTCTGTTTTGAATAACTTGGAATCTTCTATTGAGCTACCTGGAACTGAAACCAAAATCATATCCTATCAATTTCTAGTATATGTTAAGAAGCAATCTGGCACTGGAAAAGAACGACAAACTTGGAATCAGGAAGAACTGGATTTGAGTCCTTCCTCATCTATTTCCTAATGGTGTGGTCTTGGGCACTCCTCATATCTCTGAGCCTTCATTCTCTACCTGCAAAATGGGAGTGATCAAAGCACCCACTAGTTGTTGTTAGGAACAAATGAGAGAAAGCACACGAAGACCTTTGCAGGCACTTGTCTAATGAGAACTTGGAAACTACTCTATTTTGAAGAAATGGACTTTTAACCAGCTTGCCCACTCCCTCTCCATCTTGCTAATAACTCTGAAACCATCCTCAGGGAATTTTTTTTTTATCCGACTCTTTCCCAACTCCCTCCAGATGCAGGGGCTGGCTAACCAGGTTCTGAGACTCATGGAAAACAGAAAATCATTGATATTGGCAGGCAGCTGAGCAGAAACTCAGAGCTATCAGTTGTGTTTAAACCCGACTGCCGTGTTAAAACATTTGCTTGGAGAAGCCAGCTCTCTATTTATCTGTTACAGTAGTTAATTTCATCTGTTTTGCAGAAATATTTACTAAAGGTGAGTGATGGAAGCAGAGAGCTATGGTCGCATCCACCGGAACCACATGGTTTATTTACAACGAGGGGCTCCGTGGTGCAGATAGCTAAAAGAGGATTAAATTATGCTCTGTAGATTAAGGGCCCAAACACTCTAAACTCATAAGCCTTTGTATGCTAAGCAAGAATTCTGACTCCCATGGGGTTTTAAGCTGATATTTTGCACATACACACAGAAAAGAAAGAAAACTTTTGATATTTAAGTATTTTCTTCAAAAGCTGGAAGAATATCAAGCTTGCTCCTTGTGCTATTGATTGATTAGAAACAATACCCAACAATCCATTAGATCTTCTCCATCTAGAACATCCCTCTATAAGGCATGCTTCTTCCTCCCCATCTGCCCTAAGTTTGTTCCTTCTTGACCTTCTATTTTGTGGAGGGACTGAGGCCAGTTTTTTATTCTCCCCCTCTTCCCCCCCTCTCTGTTCTTAGATCTTGGGTTTCCAACCTTGCTGCCTCAATTTGGAACATAGAAACCATCCCCATGGCGTTCTCCATCTTGAATATCCCTCTATAAGGCCTTCCCCCTTCTCCTATTGGATAATTCTTTCCTGGAGCTTCCAATTTGTTGAATGGCCTAGGCTAACAATTTACACTTTATTTATGCCTTTAGAATTTAGACTTGAAGTTCATGTCCCAGGATCCTCTCTCTTCCCCTCCTTGCCCTCACTCTTTGGTCCAATTTTTGTGTGCTGTCTTTCTCCATTGCAAAGGTCAATTACAGGGACTACCTCTGCTTATATGTCTATGTCCAGCACTTAGTATAGTGTACCATGTAAACAGAAATATATGGAAACACAAAATAAATTTTCATCCTTCCTCCAATAACAATAGCAACAAAACTCTAAAACAAAGCTATTCTATGAATGGTTGTTAACAAGTCAATGTATGTCTTTATTCTCACTGTAATACTTTCAATATTATTAATTATTAATTCCTAGAAATGTTAATTAAAATAATTGCTAACATTTACATAGCAGCTTGTAGCAAAGCACTTCAAATATATGAACTTATTTAATTCTCACAATAACTATGTGAGATAGGTATGATTATTACCACCATCACACAGAGAAATTAAATTATTTTTCAAAGCCACACAACTATTAAGTGTGAGCAAAATCTGAACTCAAGTCTTTTGGATTCCAAGTCCAGTGTTCCATTCATTATGCCAATAGTCAGCTTTCTCCATTTCTAATTATGTTTTTTTCTGACTAATCTGCTGGCATTAAGGAAAGATTGTTTAAAAGGAACTCGACCCCCAATTCTGAACAAAGTCAGATTTGCGAGTTTTTTTTTATTTTCAGCTTTTGCTTAATTACCTCAAAGGTCGGGCTTCCTTCATGAACCATACTTACTTGAATTCAAAGGTGGAAAATAGATCTTAATAAGAACCCCCTAAATTGTCCCATTCTGTAGTGGGATTAAAAGAGACTCCAGAGAAAATCTTCCCTGAAAGGAAAAGTTAATCAGCCTCTCTGGCAAGGGTCCCTCACCCTCAGGGTGTGTCACTCTCCCTACTCCCCCTTCTTCCAGCTCTGAAAGAAATCCTGTTCAATTTAGTCCCCTCATTGATCTTAAAAGTTTCACTCTCATTCACGTTCCACTTGAAGTCCAGTCTTTGATGTTTCCATAGGCGTTTCTAGATGCCGCTTGGTGATGGGTTTCACCTAGAGAGCTTTGTGGTTGACTTTGAGAGTCTTGTTTTCAAAGGATGGACTGATCTTTGCAGGCTGGTCTTTTTTTCCCTTTATTCCCCCCACCTAGTACAATTAGTCACCCAAGCTAAATTGGTCCAAGCAACAGACAAGAAGGTGCCTACATTGGATTCTGGTCACCATTCCGGATCCCTTAAGGTTTTAAGGTCTCTTCTCCTGTCAGGTTAGGAGAATGTCACTTCATTTGATTAACTAATGGGGGGAAGGCTCTTATGGGCAAGGAAAGACCTATGGTTGAAGAGATGGGAATCTTTTCAAGGGGGTTGATTATGGAGAATCAGATAACTAATCCTTTGCACCATTTGTAGTAAACTACATTAATGGTACTTAAAAAACTTTGACTAGGGTTGTGGTGAAGTTGAAAGAACCACAAATTTGGATCATAGAATTCAGACAAGTGGTTATCTGAATGGGAATTCTGGTACTGCCACTTGATTTTTGTATGACTTCAGGCAAATAATATAACCTCTCAGGGTCTCAGTTTCTTCATCTGCAAAATGGATGAATTAAAAAAGATGTTCTCCAAAGTCCCTTTTGGCTCTCCTTCTATGATGATATGATTGTATTTATGTCATTACATTAATTCTTGAGATACTAAATAGTTGTGTGTCCCTGGCAAGATGCTCAACCTCTCTGACTGGCTCAGTTTCTTCATTTGTAGAATGGGGATAATAGTAGCAGCTGACTCCTAGAGTTGTTGTGAGGACCAAATAAAATAGCATGTAATAATGTATAATATGATAGTTAAGTTGTACCATAGTGAATAGAGTTCTAGGCCTGGAGTCCAGAAGATCTGAATTCAAATCCACCCTCATAAACTTACTAGTCATAAGACCTTGGGCAAGTCACTTAATCTCAATTTGTGCCTCAGAATCCTCATCTTAAAAGGGGATAGAGAGGGTAATGGCAAACCACTCCACTACCAAGAAAATCACGAATGTGATCACAAGAATATCAGACATGACAGAAGCAACTGAATAACAACAAATACATATATATATATATATAAATTCATATAATAAATTATTGTGCATTATTATATTTGATTAAGTACTCTTAATGTTTATATAGTACTTGGAAGTTCACAAAGATTTTTATATACAATTATTGTAACATTGCTCATTAGAATAACTTGAGAGATGGGTGCTATTATTTCTATTTTACAGAGGAAGAAACTGTGGTTGGAAAAGTTAAGTAATTTGACCACCTCCACAAAGTCAGTAAATATTTGAGGTAAGACCTGAATTTAAGTCTTCTTGACTCATCCAAGTGCATAGCTCTCTATCTATTATACCACTTAATTCTCTAAATATTAACTATTATCTATTTTGAAGGACTGAATTGAATGCAATCAGAGAAATAATTCTCAAGGTCTATTGTCTCCCTTCTCTTTTGCTTCCAGTTCACATAGTTATTGTTCTTCTGTTCCTCATTCCCTTTATTTAAAACTTTTCACTGGCTTCCAATGACCTACCAAATTCCTACTCCTGATCACAGCCCTCTTCTTCTTTCCTTTTCTCATCTCTCCCCCTTCCTCTCATCCTTCCTTTCTCCCTCTTCCCTTTTCAGCCTACATGATGGAAGGGCCTACATCAAGTTATGATTATATCATATTTTGATTTATTAAAATCCTCTTCTCCTTATGATTGCCTTCTCCATTCAGGACAGAAATACCTGTTCTTTCTGGGTGAAGGACCAGACTGATTATTGCTTCATTAGGAAATGATGCTGCTCATTCTTGCAGTCTAATTGGTTGACAGGTTTTGGGCTACAGCGATGTAAATCACCCATGAGAGTGTGTAGGCCCACTTTTATCACAATGAAATCCTCAGCTGTCAAAGTGAATGGATACGCAGAGCTGTTAATTTTATGTGTCATTAAAAGAACCATAATTGCAGCAATAAGTCTTTCCCAGGATTGTTTCAAGAGGTGTACACAGGATTCATAAGGTTTCTCTGAGCCTTCTTCAATCCCCCGAGTACCTTTGGGAGGACCTAGAAAATGTTTGCTCATACTTGGGTTATTCAAGCTGTATAGACAAAAAAGAATTGTAGATCACTTTCCACCATTTATTAAGAATTTTCATAGGTACTGTCTTTAATGGGCATCCTGCATCTTCAATCTAATGCATATAGTATAACTCTTTCTCAAGGGCAAGATGGGGGTGAGGTGGGACATGAGGGGCTCTTTTCATCTTTGTCTTTGGAACCTACTGCCTGACAAGCCCTTGGTTGGACTTAATAAATGTCTGCTGAATAAATGAATGAATGAATGATTGAATAAGTTGACTGAGGGATAGGGTTGACAACTTTCAAGCAAAGAGAGATCTCTTGAGAAGGATTCCTTCAAAGGGCACTAGACCACTTTGAAGGTAAGTTCAAGGTATCCCTGAGATCATAATTAGTTCTCTGGAAAACATAACAAGGTGTGTGTTGTCTGCCATAAGATCTTCATCAGAACATTCTATGTGGATACCCTGAACCCAAACCCATTCCCCATCCAACTAGTGGTTTGCAAACATAGGTAGCAAACCCACAAAGGGCAAAGGAAAAGCCCTGGGGTAGCATTAGGTGTTAACTGTCCAGGAATAGCCAAGAATGGCAAGTTAAACAGTAATCACCAGGTAACCATCTCGGACAGATAGAAAGAGAGGGGGGAAAACAGAACAAGCAGATCTGAGTAATCCAATTTAGGGGAGATAAGAGTCTGCGGGTAGTACTGTCCTTTAACTGGACAAACGTCTTCGTTCAAGTGTCAACCCCAATCCTGAAGAGGTCAGCGCACTGGGCCTGCTGCCTAATGTACTCCTGAATTGGCTGAGTAGATTTCCGAACAAACACACTGGTCCAACAGAATTGATTTTCAACAGGCCGTATTGGTCCCTAACGTAATTATCCTGTAGTGAGTCAGTTCACGGCAGCCCTTGCATTTAGAAGCTGCTGGTCAGCTAAGGAAAGGTTGCAGTGAGTAGAGAAGTAGATACTTGCTCCAAATATTTCTTGGGAATTTAAAAAAAAATTTCCTTTCTTCTCTCTGCTTCATTTTCCTTCCTCTCTGATTCACTTAAAGAGCAAAGAGGGGCATCCTCTTATACCTCTTTACAAGGAACCCCTAGAGACATCAGCAAGATCTTTCCTTACATTCCCATGGGCCATCCAGTATTCAGACCTAGCTTTGTGGTATATGAATTCAATTTACAATAAAGAATCAAACATCAGCTTTTAAATGCAACATTTTAACATAATGACTAACCTCTCCCCCCTTTTCAATGGCTTTTAAGAAGGAAATAATTCAGGCCACTTCAATGTGTCCTGCTGAAGAGCAAAAACCCTATTGGGGGGATTTTTAAACCCCATTTAACCTTCCCATATACCAGGATGACCATCCAACTCAAGCCATATTGACCAAACATCTGAAATTCCAGATAAAAAAACCAAGGACATTGAAAATCCATCTTTACCCCAAGCAGAGAAGTCTTTTAATTAGCATGATAAGAGAACCAAGAGAATGTAGACCAATTCAGGTCCAGTCAAGAACCAAGTCCTGAGCATTGATCTCTATAGGATTGGGGTTAATACTTGAATAATTGTCCAGTTAAAGGACAGCACTACCCTCAAAGTCTTATCTCTCCTAAACTGGATTACTCAGATCTGCTTGTTCTCTTTGTGTTTTTCTCTTTAGTCATTTTAATAAAACAAAATTTATCTCTATTTCTTTCTGATTGTAGGAATAAACTCCCCCAATTCCTCTTCTTTCCTTCAAGTCATCGGTTTTGATTTCCTTCATAAATTCCTGTGTTCTTTACAAAAAACTATCATTTCAAAAGTTAAGAGTCTGTCTCTTATTCAGGATAGTTCAAAATGAGAAAAATGTTTTTTCCAAAATGTTTTCCTGGCTCATCTAGTTACCCTCATAGGTCTATGGAACCAATACAGTATCACTACTTATATTTCCCTAAATAATAACAATATTTCTCTAAATTGGCTATGGATTAGTATAGGATGTCTGACCTTTTTTGTGGCAAGGAACCAGTTTAAATTTTCCTTACATCTGATGATCAAGATGGGGACAGGAGATGGATTCTGATAATAAAAACACTCATGACTTTGAAATTCTCACAAATAGAGGGAGCTGCCAAACAACTGTATTTCTGGGGGGAAATGTATGCATCACACTCTTTCAAGTTTAATCTACATTGTTAATCACTTTCTTAATCTAGGTGACCAACAGAACAATAAATCAAGGTTTAATTTGTAGTGAGTTCCAATTTCTGAGGCATAAATATATTTCATTATATATATTTATATAAATAAACAAAAATTTAATAATTGATGAGAATAATAATTCTCATCAGTTGCTTTGTGATCCAAGGCATGACAGTAGCATTTAGCTGGGAGACAGACCGTGGAAATAACCAAAATCTACTATTGATCAATTGCAATTGACTTATTGGGAAGCCTTGATTTAGCTAATGAGAAGTCATGGAACATTGATTTATTTAGAGCTAGAAGGAGCCAAATAATCTAACCCCTTAATATTAAAGATGAGGAAATGAGACCCAGAAATAGAAAGTGAATTACCCATAATCATATCATTTGAACTTCACTTCTTTGATTTATAAACACCAACCATTTTCTATTATACAATGGTAATGCACATGAATTTTCTCATTTGTACTATATATTAGTAGAAATCATAATCTTGTCTTCAATATTTAATAATTTGTAATTGGTTTGGTTTGAGTACTGCCTTCATTGATATAGATCTCAAACTCGCTTATATTTCAGAAATTGGTCATTGAAATGATTAAAAAATTCATAACCTTGTAGCCAATCTAGAGATGTCTTCTTTGAGTTATAGTATTTAAGTGGACAGTCTGTCACCAGGTTTAGTTTCTCCTTTATTTATTTTTTAGGTTATTTTTTGCAAGGCAAATGGGGTTAAGTGGTTTGCCCAAGGCCACACAGCTAGGTAATTATTAAGTGTCTGAGACTGGATTTGAACCCAGGTACTCCTGACTCCAGGGCCAATGCTCCATCCAGTGCGCCACCTAGCCGCCCCTAGTTTCTCCTTTAAATAAAACACTTTTATTATTTATTTGTTTTGGAAAAAAAAGTTATACATCAAAGTGAGTCCCTCATTGACTAAGCTTTCAAAGAGATCCTCCTACAGTATAGTTAACTATGCCACTATCTCCCCAACACTCAATAAGCTTCAGTGGCTCCCGATTACCTCTTGGATCCAATATAAAATCCTTTGTTAAGTTTTTAAATTCCTTTACAACATTTCTGATATGCTTATACTTTACCCCTCTCTACGATTCTATGATATAGTGACACTGACCTTCCTGTCATTCCTTAACTACCACATCCAATTGGCCAATTCCTTGACTCTCCACTGGCTAGATTGTTCTGTTTTCCTAGCTCTTCAAGTTAGTGACTTGATTTCTCTCTTTGATTTTCTGTAACTAGTTGTTTGCATGCTATATTTCCCATTATAAAGTGAGTTCCTTGAGAGGAGAGGAAATACCTTTGCCTTTCAGTCTAACTCTAGTACGTTGAGTGGTGCCAGGCAAATAGTAAGAATTTATGAAATGCTTGTTGACTTAGATACTATATTTGTTGTTATATTAATAGCGTTCTATAATCCTGAGAAGTTGGTGCTATAGATGGCATTATTCCTATTCCCCCCTACAGAAACGAAGGCTCTAAGAGTTAAATGATTTTCCCTGTGACCACAGAATTAAGGAATATTAGGGCTACCTTCTCCTAGTCCGTATCAAGTTGTCTGAATGAAACAGAAATGAAACAGCTATTGCTGTTTCCTAAAGAATGTCATTGGTGCCAGCATGAACCAAAATTCATTTCAAAATATCAAGTAAAGACTTAGCAAAAAAGGAAGAAGAAAGAGAGAAGAAAATGGGTAAATGTGAGGGCTAAGAGGAAACGTAGGAACATTTGTATTTTAATATCTCAAATAATTTGAATTGGTTATTGACATTAGTTTTTCATCTGCCTCCATTCTATTAAAAATATTTGTTATTATTTTATTGAAAGGGGGAAAAAAATAGAAAAAAATTGGGGAGCAAGTACCTTCCCCAAACTCAGCAAGCAGTTTTTTTTTGTATTTAGTTAGTTAGTTAGTTTTTGCAAGGCAATGGGGTTAAGTGGCTTGCCCAAGGCCACACAACCAGGGTAATTATTAAGCTTCTGGGGCTGGATTTGAACTCAGATACTCCTGAATCCAGGGCCCATGCCCTACCCACTGTGCCACCTAGCTGCCCCCTCAGCAAGCAGTTTTAAAGGAGCAATTTAAATTAGAAGTCAATTAAAAGGAACCAAAAGAAAAAAAAGACAGGAAAAAAATATATACTTGCAATTCCAATAAGCATCTAATGGATATTTACATAATATTGAATAAAACGAATAAAGTAAACTTCAAATGAATGAAGTATACAATTGTCTTATTAAAAGCAGATTACCCCTTATGTCTGTTCACTGATAAAAAAGGAACTTTTAAGGTGGAAGGGATGTCATTTTGTAATATAATTAATGCCTGGTATACAGCAGCTGCTTAATAAAATGCTTGTTGACTCACCAAGTAACTTGGTTCAAAACAAAGGATAAAAGAACCACTATCTGAACTTGAGATATGAATGCTAGGCTTGGAGTCAGGGAATTTGAGTTCCATTCCTATCCCTGTTCTTCCCCACCCTCCTAATGTTGTACCAATTGCATCAACTCCTTGTTCTTCCATTACACTCTTTGTAAAATAAGATGATTAATCTACATGATCTTTATGGCTGCTTCCAAAATGAAATCTTAAGAGTCTTTCTTTTTTTTTTCTTTCTCTTTTTTTGCAAGGCAAATGGGGTTAAGTGGCTTGCCCAAGGCCACACAGCTAAGTAATTATTAAGTGTCTGAGACTGGATTTGAACCCAGGTACTCCTGAAGAGTCTACTTTTCATTCCTATTTTTCCATGCTTGGTTCTAGCTCCAAACTAAAAACAAAATAGAATAAACCAAAGAATACACATGCAATAAACCAGCATATTGTATAACTTGGACAAATACCAATGATTGTTAAAGGGTATCTGTGGTTTGGGAAAAAAAAAGAATATTCTTAGTATCTGATCTTATTCCACTGGCTCTACTAAGACCTTGCTTGGTCAATATTTAAGTTAGAGGTTCTTAGCCTTTTTTAGTGTCACGGTTTCCTTCATTTCTGGTAAAATCCATGGACTTCTTCCAACTGTAATGTTTTGTTGTTGTTGAGTCATTTTCAGTTGTGTTCATAGGTCCATTTGGTGTTTCCTTGACAAAGATAATGGACAAAGATATGGTCTTGCCATTTCCTTCTCTAGCTCAATTTACAGACAACTAAGGCAAATGGGGGTCAAGTGACTAACCCAGGGTCAGGCAGTTAGGAAGTAGCTGAGGCTAGATTTGAACTCAGGCAGATGAGTCTTCCTGACTCCAGGCCCAGCACTTTATCTACCATACCACCTAGCTATCTCAGTATTACTCAAAATAAAATACATGCGATTTTAGAAGAGACCTACATCGTCCAAAGTGGAATGCTGTTATCAAAATATTTTTAACACAAATTCATTGACTACAGGTCACAAACCCCCTAATTTAATGTGTCTTAAGTATCCTGTAGAAGGAACTGGCAAACCATTCCAGCATCTTTGCCAAACAAACCTGATTTGGGTGCCTCTGAAGAGTCAGAAATGAACAGCGAGAACCATGAGACAGAACTAAGCAACAAGAACCCAAATAATCAAGTATAACTATAATTCTAATGGATGAATTGCACAATGACAAAGTTCCAATTCTATGCATCTTCATCAAATATCCTGGTTTTCTGGGGGCTTCCCTTCTCCTGTAGATGCCAGGCAAGTCTAGATTTCCACTCCACGAACCCCAGATGTCTGAATTCAGATGCCTCCCCCCATCTAATGTTTGACTGCAATTCCTCTGCCCCCACCCTTCATTCCCTCAAAAAGATGCTTGGATGTAGCTAAGGCTTCCCTTTAAGGGTGCACAGCTGCCTGGGGTGGATAGAGACAACACTCCCCATCCAGCCTTCCCTTCGCCTGTCTTCTCACCAAAGTCGAAGTGAATGGGGCCAGATTCTGCCTGTATTTTTCAGCCTCCAATTAGCAGATTCCAATTCATCACCCTGAGTATCTCCTGGCATCAGCACCAGAGATTCCCTCTTCTTGCCTGGTAAATCGGTCTTCATTTAAAACCCTCTCTCTTAGCCCTAAATGGAAATCAATTCTGCAAGTTTAGCAAATAGTTAATTACTTCACAAAGAGGATTGATTGGCCTTTGATCACCAGAAAGCTCTGTAGTGCTATTAGTCTCTTTCATCTGTGATTAAACCACAGAGAGAAAAGAAACAAAAAACTAAATTAGGCTTCTCCTGTTATCCTACAAATATTTAATGACGGGATAATCTCCTAGAGGTGTGTTCGGGGGATTCACGTTCCATCAGGAACCAGCTTCAATTCAACCTTGAACCCAAACTCTGTCTTTGTGGAGAGACCAGCAAAGAACTTTAGAGAAGAACAGAGCTTAGCTCAAAGGAACGCTTTGTAGCACACACTCTTGTCTGGCTTTTCTTCTTTCCTCTTCTTATGTATGTTTTAATGCAGATAAAGATTTTCCCAATGGACTACTGACATGAATAATAATAAAAAAAAAACTGGCTTAAAAAAATTCCATTTTGGTTTCCATAACTCTCGGCAGGACCAGACATTGTCCCATTGATTTGCAGCCTTAGGAAGAGCCCTTCTCCCAAGGGACAGAGCCCTTTTACTCTAAAAAAAATGCAGGAGTATTTCAGTCTGCTAGTCAGTTAACCCTTTCCTAGATGTACATCCTGGGAACTTTATTTGGCAACACTTTATTGGCCACTTTTGGACTGCCGATTCTTTTATTCTTGTTCTGAATTATCGAGGTTTCATTGGTCATTGTTATTTATAGTCACAAGAAATCCTTTAGAAATGTAAGCTTCATGAGAACAGTGGCCATATTCTTTATCTCTTTGATAATTTCCAATAGGTGATGCAGAATAGAAGGAACATTAGGTTTGGAGTCAAGTGACAGAGGATCAATGATTTGTGTGAGTCCCTTAGTTTATTTGGACCTCATTTTTCTTATGTCTAAAAATGAGGAGAATGGCCTATATAACTTTTAAAGTTTTTTTCCATCTCTGACTGTATGAACTCATGGACCACCATGCCTATGAGATCATGGGGAAATTGCACATCACCAGGCTTCACATTCTATTAAATAAGTGAAATATTAGCTTGCTTATTGAACTCACGGACTGCAATATCCATGAATTTGGTTTCTTCATATCTCATTTGCAGGATGTTCAACCATTTTCCTATTACTGCTCTCCATGTGTGTATACACACTGTGTGTCTGTTGACGCCCAACACCTGTTAGGCAGGGCTGCTGTAAATTGGACATGCCAGTCCCAGGGAGATGGTGCCAAGGTGTGAATTAGATAGAAACTCTTTCAGCTGCTCTTCTGACCTCTTCATTCGATTACCAGGGCCATGCCAAGAATCACCAAGCCTCAGGGCAACAAACATGACCCTCAGGTTCAAGAGAATCCAGGTGGACTCCAAGGTAGGTAACAGTGGGAAACAACACCATCTCCCCCATTCTGTTAGCACACCCTGATGAAACATGGTTGCTCTCACAAAGTTGAGTATATTCATTTTCCTTCTTTAACTTGATAACTCTTCAGGGAGGAGGGAAGGAAGGAGGGAGAGAGAAGTCATAAGAATATGGCATTAGAGAGGAAAGCTTTTGCCTGGGAATGTTCTCACAGATCGATTTTCTTTTGGTCCATGTCTTAACCATACATGTGATTTTCAGTAAAGGGATGGAAATGTACCTTCTCAACTCTTCACCTGGTCCAAATGGTCATTGCAAGTACTCAGTATTTGGTTTCATCTTTATTTTTTTAAATTTACAATGCCATGTTCTTTGGCTTTTTTGTTTTCCTTTTTCTACTTATTTCACTTTGTATTATATCATATAGGTCCTCTTCCCTCTCCCCACCATTTTTTTCTGGCAACAGAAGATATTTTACCAAAGTTCTTTTGGGAAGGACTTCCTCTTAGTAATAGAGATAGGAAATTAGAATTGGTGACTAGAGTCAGCTAAAAATTTCCCTTCTTCTGAGCATCCCTAAAAAAAGATCAACATATATGTTCAACTGGGTTTGTTCTCTTGAGACTGAGAGAGGGATCATTGGGGGTCAGACTATAGGAAAAAAAGTGTTATTTGCTTTGTTTAGGGATCTGAAAATTCTTGAGGTTGGAGGCAAGGTCATCATGATTGATTTTATTCAAACAGCAAACAGTTTTAGGGAAGAAAAATGGGCCCAATGGAATATACAACTGAAAAACCCTACAAGCTAAACAGGTACCAGATACTATAGGAAGAACTGTCACTGTTCTCCTTCCATTAAATGAAGATGGTTACAAGAAGCTATATTCAATATTGCGCCAATTTATGAGAAAATGAGTCTGGCATTCCCATTTCTCCCTTAGCCAGAGACCAAAGTTTTCTTTCACTTACAGAAGCTTCAAGGATATAAGTAGGCAGTTCTTGAAGCATCCAAGGTTTTAATGAAGGTGATTTCTCTAGTTCTCAGATCAAGCATGCCGTAATGATTTTCTCCTTTTTCTTTGGACTGCCACCTCCACCGTCCCTCCCCATCCATTCACACAAAAAGAGGGATATGCTTTTTTAGTTCTATCCTCTCATGCTGTCCTTTATCCAAGTGGGGGAAAAATGAAGAGGAGACCTTTAAGGATCATAGCTGTAATGCTTTCTTTAGCATCTTGTTCCATTATCAGCAACCAATCTCATTTAAATGAATAGCAGGAGGGTTTCAGTCACTCATCAACATCTCCCTTCAAATCTAGATGGGATAGGAGGTCTCAGTTCAGACTAATAGTCTCTAAACCTGAGAAAACTTTGAGTTTATTCAGAGGGTCTGGTAGATGATCTTTATTATATATTTTTTTTTACCCATTCTTGTTTGATCATTAAAGTAATCCCATCTAACAAGACCTGCCCCATGATCAATACACATCCACACTGAATCTTTAATGTTCTGTCTTATCAAATTAGCAGCTTCCATCACAACTAGAGGGTGGAAATCAATGCTTCCTTGACCTTAAAACTCATGTGAAATTACAGACACACATTCACCAGTGTTTTGATGGAACATGGGTAAATGTGAATAGTCTTCTATCTCAAACCAGAGAACCCAAGATAAGCCACCCATGCCAACTTCAGAATATAAATGGTACAGAGCCATCCACCTTCTCTCCACCAAACATGCTGCCATTCTTCCCAAAGTCTGGGGCACAGTTCCTATAATAGAGTTCATAGCCATAAGCATGGTGCCAGTGAGATCTCTAATATGAGAAGAGAACTGGAGTATGAACCAGGGAATTAGTGAATGAAGATAATTCCTTCCCTAATGCAGTTGGAGACGTTCTCTGCAACTTAACAGTCTCAGAGAGTTGCCTAGATCCTGGAGAGGTGAAGACTCTTGCCTAGTATCACACAGCTGATTTGTATCAAAGGCAAGTCTCAAACCCAAGTCTTCCTGTAAGCTCACTCTGAGGGCTCTAGGAGACTCTTTAATATGCTGATGACTGACATTTTGATAGCACTTTGTGGTTTGCAAAGCACTTTACATACATTATCTCACATGAACCCTACTACATAGATGTAGCTAGGGGACTCAGTGGATAGAACCCTGTATCTTGTATCAAGAATGCCTGAGTTCAAATCCATCCCCGGACACTTACTGGCTTTGTTGGTCTCAGTATCTTTACCTGCAAAATGGTGATAATCTCCCAGGGTTGTTATGAGGATAAGATGAGATAATATTTGTAAATCTCTTTGCATACTTAAAGCATAATATAATGCTAACAAAAACAGGAAACTCCTACCCAAGATAAAGAAGAACATAGTAAGATGGTGTAGAGCTATCCTTGAGTTCAGGTCACTAAGCTCAGAGAAAATGCCTCTATAGTTGCAGATATGGCTTCGGAACTGCTAAAGGTGATTTTGGAAAAGATTTTGGGGAATGAGGGAGCTATCTCAGGACTTCAGAAGATCATAAATCCAATTTAAAAAGCAAGTGAAACAAGTCTGCAACTGTAGGCCAATGAACTTGACTTTGATCCCTCACAAAATTCTAGACCATTTTTGAGTCCTGGACTCCTTTGGCACTGTGGTGAAGCCTATGGGCCTCCTTCTCAGTATAATATATTTACAAGCATAAAATAAAATTCATAGGATTACAAAGGAAATTAATTATATGTAAATGCAGTGATCAGAATATTTTTGAAATGTGGATTGGAAGGATATAATTTTGATCTCCACACATCTTTCTCCTCTTTCACAGTCACCACCACACTTTCTGCTCTAGCCTATCCACCACTTCGCTGGTCAGGTGGTTTTCCTAAAGCTCCAGTTTCAACTATATCACCCCCTATTCCCCATACAATAAATTTCAATGGTGCTCTATCACTCTATCACATGATCTCTATCACACTTGCACTGTTTGGTATTTAAGGCTTATTGTAACCTGCCTTTTCCTATCTTTTCAACTTTCTTACACATTATTCCTTTCCAAGAATTGTAAGATCTAGTCATACTGACCTATTTGTTGTTCCTTGGGCATGACGGTCCATCTCCAGTGTTGTACTTTTTAATAGATGCTACATATGTTTAGAATTCTCTCCCTCTTTAATTCTGACTTATTATCCTCGCCTCTTCCCTGATTCAGTTCGTTTCTATAGCCCCCAGATGCTAGTGGGGTGCTCTCTGAGTTTAACTTCTATTTGCTTTTAAAATGGATCTTCTACATAACTTTATATGTGTATATTCTTTTTCTACTAAAATATTAGTTTCTTTGAAGATAGGTACTGTTTTGGCTTTTTCTTTGTATCCCCAGTAGACTTAATGAATGCTTGTTCATTGATTGATTGATTGATGTCTCCAGGGAAGTGCCCTAGGTATCTATGCTTCTCTTTGACTTGTATAACATTCATATCAATGAGTAGACTAAAAATGTGGGTGGTATGCTTATCCAATTTGCTTATTGCAAAGGAGAGATTACTAAAATGCCAATAAGAGAGTTTGAACTCAGAAAGGTTGGGCCATGACATCAGGCCAAGTGAAATAAGATCAAATATAAAAGGAATAAACTTAGATTCAGAAAATAATATTCACAAGCACTTTATGGGGATGCAGTGACTGGACAGAAATTCTTCTGAAAAAATTCTAGGGGTCTCAGCAGACCATAAATTCAATGTGAATTGACAGCATGATATGCAAACCTAGAAAGATTATGTGCTTTTATGTTATTTAACAATTCAGGAGTGCAGGAAGAAAGAGGAAATATTCCCCCTTTCCTTTTTACTATTAAAGAACTGTCTCTTGGCTGGTCAATGTTCTCTACAAGAGGGCAACTAGGTTGATGAATGTTCATCCTTCTTCTACAAATATAGACCTCAGTGAAAACCCAACCAAAGTAGAGAAAGGAAGAAAGTTGGGACTATAGGATATATTTCTTTGGACATTATTTCCAGAACCTAGAATTCATATCATATAAGGATCTGTTGAGAGAATTGGAAATACTGAGACTGGTGAAGAGAAGGCAGAATGCACATGATAGCTATCTTCAAGAATTAGGATTGATATAGAGGAAGGAAAAGAGGTTTTTTTTTTCCTGCTTGGTCCCAGAGGGAGGTACCTGGAGGCATTGAATGGGAATTGCAATAGGGCTTGATTTTTTTTAGGGTTTTATTTTTGCAAGTCAAACAGGGCTAAGTGGCTTGCCCAAGGCCACACAGCTAGGTAATTATTAAGTGTCTAAGGTCAAATTTGAACTCAGGTGCTCCTGACTGCAGGGCCAGTGCTCTTATCCATTGTACCACCTAGCTGCCCCAGAGCTTGATTTTAAGAGAAAACTTGTTAATGATTGTAACTAGGGAAAAGAAGAAGAGACTGCCTCAGGATGGCATGGGTTCCCTATAAGTGGTCGTCTTCAAGAAAAATTGGATTACTGTTGTTAAGTATACTTTAGAGGAGAACACTAGATGTGTGGCTTGTACTAGATGTCTAATAAGGGTGCTTCCAATCTAAAGATTCTTTCAGTCTGCAAAGACTCATTTCTTTCTTCTTTCTTCCTGAAGCTATCTTTGATTTCATCTTTAAAAGAGTATGTCCTCCTGATGCTGAGTCAAGCAAGCAGAACCAAGAGAACATTGTACATATTGCTTGCAACTAGGTGCAAGATATACTTTAAAAGCAAATAGCAGTTAAATTCAGAGAGCACCCCAGTAGCATCTGGGGCTACAGAAATGATCTGAGTCTGGGAGGAGGCAAGGATGCTAAGAGTCAGAAGTAAGGAGGGAGAGAATTCTAGACATGTGCAACATCTATTACAAAAGTACAGACACCATAAATGGGCCCAAGGAACAACAAATAGGTCAGTATGACTAGACCGTAAGCTTCTCTTAGCAGTTCAGTGATCAAGGTCAGTCCTGAGAAATCTGTTATTGAAAATGTCATCTCCATACAGGAAAACACTAAGGAATCTGTAAGCAGAGCAAAGCATATACTACATGAACTTTTAAAAACTTCTCTTGTGTTTTATCTTTCTTTTTCATGTTTTCCCCCCTTAATTCTAATTCCTCTTTCACAACACAACTTCTATGGAAACGTGTTAAACACATGTACAACTTTTACCAGAGTTTCACTGCTTTGGGGAGATGGAAAAAAGGGAGGGTGTTAGAAAAAAGTTGAACTCATAAACTTCCAAATGGGAGAATATTGAAAATTACCTTTGGAGAAACAAAATAATATAATAAAGGAAAAAAGGATGTTCTCTTTTCTCACCAAATATTCTAGAATACTTTATCTGAATCTCTACTTTTCCCTAGCCCTTACTCTCTATCTCCTATTGTATTTATTGTACATATGTCCTATCCTTCTTCTTCACATTCTACAGAAGAATGTAAACTCCTGGAGGGGAGGAATGATTTATTTTTGTCTTTGTGTCTTCAGCTTTGAGTAGAATTTACACTTAATCAATGTTTGTTGAGCTGAATTAAACTGGATTGAATTGAATTGAATCAGCCCTTGCTCCTGAAGGAAAACCTTTGCCTACATCTATCAAGTCTCCTTATAAAGAGTTTCCTAAAATAATTAGACTAGAGACATATAAGATAACCTTGTCAGTATCTCTCAGTGTCACCTTCTCTTCCTTTTGGTCCATCATTACTCTCTTTCATTTCCCTATAACATTGCTGTAGAGAACCAGTAGAATTGCCTTGTAGCATATATGTTCATCATTCCCCTACAAATATAGATTTCTCTAAAAACCAAACCAAAGAGGAAAAATGAAGGAAGTAGGCTGGCATATGATCTCTTTCTTTGGGGGTTGGTTCCCAGAGCCAAATACTATACTTACTTTAGAATTATGAGTTTAAAATTGGAGGAGACCTCATTTCTTCATTTTATAGAGTAGGAAAATGGGGGACACTGATAGGGAAATGACTTGCCTAAAGCATCATAGTAAGTTAATAGCAGAGCTGGCATTAGAAACCAAGGTCCTTTATTCATAGTTAGATGCTCTTTATAGTACATTATATGTTTTTTTAGTTCACATGTGCAGCCTAATACATAACAGATACTCAGTAAGTATGAATGAATGAATGAATGAATGAATAAAAGAATGGTGGTTAATTTGTACTCCATTCAGTGCCCAACCATGGAATATTGTTCCAACATGTAGGAATCATGCACAAATATTCTGAATAAATTCTTCAGCTTCTAGGGAATGTAATTTTGGGGAAAATAATAAATTATTTCTCCAACTTGGGTTCTAGCTTGTTTTCTCTAAACTCAGAATAGCAATCACCTTAATGCTCATGCAAAGCTCCAATTATAAACCAATCGAGGGTATGGGCACCATCTGTAGCCTCCAGCAAACTGAGCTACACAAGGATATTGGCAGGTATGTAGAATACAACCTTCCAAAATGCTTCTTTTCAATAGAATTAATGAAAGTACATTGATGCAATCAACAGAAACCAAATGACTTTTCCAATTTCCTACTTCTCTCAATCATATTATAAATGGCACTGTCTTTGACTTTCTTTATTCTATACATATTTCAACTGTATCTCCTCACTGAGTAGCACAGACAAGAGAAAGATAGAATTTTCTTGGGAATTCTCACGTGAACTGGAAGGAAAACTTACAGAAGTCAGGTCAAGTTGTAGTAATATATCACATTGTATGAAGGTTGGGATGATTTGTGTTTTTAGAGTTTTGTTTTAGCATAGATGAAGGTGGTAGAAATGTAAACCACAATGGTTTTAAGTCAGATGACCAAAGTTCAAATCCTGACTCGGGTACTTATTCCTTTTGTGACCTTAGATAAGTTACTTCCTCTCTTTAGGACCCAATTTCCCCATATGTAAAGAGTTTGGACTAAGGTCTCTTCCTATTCCAAATCTATGTCACTGATCTGTTCCAATTCAATTCAACAGGAACTAGAAGATGGACTAGTTTTCTCTTAAGTAAAATTAAGAGTTCGGTCTAAGATCTCTACCATTTCTAAATCTATGACACTGATCTACTCTAATTCCACAAGAATGAGAAGATGGAAATGACATGGAGCCTGGGCTTGTGATTTCAGTGTTATAGAGAACTGGATGAGGTGACTGATTATCAGGACAGACAGACCTAAACCTTCTCTGCAATTTACAAAGAGAATTTTCCTGGGAGTTACCTAGGATTGCATAGCCAAGATGGATTAGGGAAGAAAACTGAACTTAGTACTTTCTGGGGAAGCCAAATCTGCTATGTCAAAAAACACAAACTTTGCTTAAAAGCATTCCTTTTTCAGTCATTCAGTCAGCAAATATTTATTCAGTTCCTACTATGTGTTAAGAATTGTGCTAAGTACTAGAAATACAAGGAAAGGTAAATGCATAGTCCCTGTCCTAAAAGAGCCCACCATCTAATAGGGGAGGTAACATGTAGATAATTGAGTATATATGCAAGCTATATACAGTAGGATATAAGGGAGGTCACCGTGGCTGAGTATACGGAAATGACTTTTGTTCTGATACTAGACAAGCAAATTAAAGACTAACTAAAGGGAAAAAAAGCAATCAAGATCTGATGTACAGGATCTCAAAAGGGCACTTTGTAACAGTGAATCAGAAACAGAAAAAAAAAGTCAGACTTTACAGGAAAATTTGAGATCAGACAAAGAAGAGCATGGAAATAGAATGAGGAGTCTTGAGAGACTTAAATGTCCCACTTCACTTATTAGTAGCTTTATTTACTGTCCTCTGGGAGTTGATCAAACAATGACATAATGGCATTATCCACAGACACCACTCCTGGATATTTGGCAAAGACCCAACTTCTGTGAGAATTTGCTCTTGAATGTTTTCAAGTTAATCTAATGGCAAGAACAGTGGTTTGGGAGTTAGGAGAAGTAGGTTGTATAAAAGCATTAAATATAACAACCACAACACCAACAAACAACTGACACATATAGAATCTTAAAGCTTACAAAACATTTTCCCGTCAAACAGCTCATGAGCTAGGCAGTGCATGGATATTTTTTTCATTATACAGGATTTTAGATTTGACATAAAGAGAATTTTTTTTTTAACAATAAAGAAGGGACCTTAAAGGTCATGGAGTACAGCCCCTCCCTTTCTTTTAGGGTTAAGGAAACAGGCACAGAGACATGAGCTTTTCTCAGAGTCACATAGATAATAAATGACTGAAATGAGATTTGAATAAGTTTTCTGATTCCAATTCTAGTATCCCATTAACCACACCATAATTCATACTAATATGAAATCACAAGGAAAACATTTGTGTTATAAAGATAGACCCTTGTGTTATGAAGTATCATGGGAGGATGGTGGGATGAAGGGAACAAGCGTTTTTAATATGTCTACTATGTGCCAGACACTGTGCTATATTTATAATTTAAAAAAATATATATATACACATTATATGATGTATGTAATTATATCTATAGCTATATGTATCTCTCTATATGAACTATATTTATCAGCATTACCTAATTTGATATCTACACAGCCCAGGAAGGAGATAATATTGTTATTCCCATCTTACAGTTGAGAAAACTGAGGTAATCAAAGGTTAAGTGACTTGCCTAGGTCACACAACTAGCCACAGTTCAAAGCTAGATTTGAACTCAAGTCTTACTGATTTCAGGAGCATTGGTTTATCCACTGAAACACCAAGTTGTCCTATTGGTGATCACTAAAAGAATGGAATTATTTCCTAAGATGAATCCTTTTTCTAATCTGAAGGATTTCTGAGTTGACCTCACTATTCACAAATAGTACCTATCGTAGATGATTGTATGGCTGGACTAAGTTAATAGACTGGCCATCAGCTTACATTTCACAATATGGGCAATAAGAGCTCATCATCCATTTGGTCACTTTGAAAGGAGACCCATAGTAGATCAATTCCATAGATCTGAAGTTGGACCTGTGTTGCTTAACTTCTTTGTTAGTGTCTTGGAGAAAATAATGGATGGTGTGTTTAACAAATTTTCAGATGATCAAAGTACTGAGAGATAAATAAAGGGAATGTTTGCCAGAATCTAAAAAAAATCCCCAAAGACTATACTTTTGGATTGAATGCAAACAGAATGAAATTTCACAAAAATAAATATAAAGTTTTATATGAGCTCAAGAAATCAAGCTCATAAACATAAACTGGAGTGAATGGCTATATAGCAGTTCATCAAAAAAACCCACAAAAGTCTAGGAGTTTTGGCAGTGATCCTTAGCAAGTCACATAACCTCTATCTGTCTCAGTTTCTTCATCTATAAAATGGAGATAATAGTAACACTTGTATTCCAAGGTTATTGTGGGAATAAAATGAGAAAATATTTGTAAAGCACTTTGCTAACTTTAAAGTGCTATATAAATGCTCCTTCAGAAATAGTTGTAATTTTATTATTATTAATCTCATTAATAATTATTATTAATGAATGAATGCCACATAGAAAAAGCACCTGATTTATTCTGCTTGGTTCTAGTGGATAGAGCTAGAAGCAATGGGTAAAAATTGTAGAGAGTCAAATCTAGGTCTGACATAAAGAGAAGTTTTTGAATGGTAAGTTTACCAAATAGGTTGTTCCAGGAGTTAGCAAAGTCTTTATTGGAAATCTTCAAGCAAAAGTAAGAAGATTATTTAGTAAATCTGCTGATATGAACTAGATGGCCTTGGAGTCCTTTGCAATTCTTGGTTGGGGCATGAAGACAGGTGCTCATAAATAGAATGAACTGGTTGCCTGGGGAAGTAATGAGAGCTCTCATTCGGAAAGTTTCCAAAGCATTTTATGGATGATGTCTATGCCTGATGCTAATGGCTAAGGTTTTTATCAAGTCTGGTAAAGATGAGGTTGTCTTTGAAGTCCCTTCCAGTCTTAGATTATGACACTGTGAGGATAGATTCCAGTTACGAGGCACAACTTTTGCATGAGTCTGGGGATGGGAAATATAACGTCAGGATCAGAAAGCTTCTAGGATAGTTTGGTTGGAATTTGAAGTAAATGAAGGTAAATAATGTGAAATGACTTGAAAGGCATGGTTTAGATTATAGGAGTTCATCAAATACGCATCTGAGAAGTTTGTAGTTTATCCTAGAATCAATAGGAAACTACTGCTTATTATTGGAACAAGAAATAAATAGAAATAAATAGAAAAGGATAGTCATTTTAATGAAATTGTCTTTGTTGTGTCTATTAGGAAAGCTTTTGAGATGTTAATGAATGCAGGAGACACACTTGGAAGAGCTAGAGTCCCAGCTTTTTGTAATCAACACGCAGCAGTCCAAGGAGTCTTCTATTTTTTAATACTCTCCTACATCATAGAGGTAGAAATGACAAGATTTGACATCTTATTGGGTGGGTGAAGTGAAGGAGAGTGAAGATTCAGGAAAAATGACCATGAAAGACTAGAAGAATGATAGAACCCTTAAAAGAGAAGGAAAGTTTGGGAAAAGAGCAGATTTGTTTTGGAATATCTCGAGTTTGAGATAGCTATAGATATACAGTTTGAAATTTCTATTAAAGCAGTTGGTAATGTGAGAATGGTGAATGACTGAGGCTAGACAAATAGATTGGGAGTAATTTCCCAATTATAGAGATGATCATTAAATCCATGGGAGCTATGAAGGTGACCATATAGAAAGCATATAGATAAGAGAACCAAGAACAGAACCTAAGGGTGGACCTTGAACAGAGGGTAGATGATATAGTAAGAGAGAATGAGGACTGATCAGAGAGATAGAAGAAGAACCTAGAAAAACTAGTGTCACAAAAACTCAGAGAAGAGACAATATTCAAGAGAAGAAGGTGATTTATGGTAGAATAGTGCAGAAAGGTAAAAAAAGGAAAAACCAAGAAAAGGACATCAGATTGTATTTTATAGATTTTGGAGAGAGAAGGGAAGAACTGGAAGCAACAAGTATAGATGGTTTCCCCTAAGGTCTTGGAATCTCTGCCAGTGGAATATATATATGTATGTGTATATATATGGAGAGAGAGAGAGAGAGAGAGAGAGAGAGAGAGAGAGAGAGAGAGAGAGAGAGAGAGAGAGAGAGAGAAAGTCTTTCAGTTTCTACCAGAAAGGATATGCTTTGAGTATTTTGAGTATGGACTTGGTTACCAGATTGTATTTGTTATTTTAAGGCTCAGTCTAATTTATTTACCTGAAGCTTGGTCACTAAGTGATGAATTATTTGGTGATTGGGATCCATGAAGTCCTTTCATTTTACATATAATAATTATGAGACCCAGAAGTCTATGGGATTTGTTCAAGTATACATAATCAGTATCAGCGCCAGGAGCAGACATCAGGGTTTTTTTTTTTTTTGAACCTTCCAAACATTCCACCACTAATAAGTATAATCTTATAAATTAAATATGAGAATGCATGGAGCTCTTTGGAAGAGAGGTGCTATTAAGCTAATTTCCCTGTTTTAGCAGGGTGGATCTATCCTCCAAAGCCACACAGGGAAAACAATCTCCTATTGGTTACTTCTGTTATAACTGAATTCTCCCACCTTCTGGAAACCTGCAGGTTTTCTCATATCCCTATCTAAAATAGAAGCATAAGGGCAGATAAAGGTTTAGTACCTTCCTTTTATGCATCCTTGTTTGCCTTGCCAGGAGGTTATTCCCTTATATTGTCCCTTGGTTTTCCATTGTGGCGTTGAAGTCACACAACTATACCTTACTGGTCCTTTCTTCTATCCTCCTAATTCATTTCTACATTGTTACCAAGAGTCTTGATAAGAGATTGGTTGGTTTATCTAACTAATTTGTATGAAGCAATGGTAGTGTGATGGTATGTTTCTCAAAGAACATTTTAATAGTCCCCGTACTCCTGATAAGATGGGAGCAACATTGCATTTCCCTTGTAGGTAAGGTAGTTCTAGGTCAGTTGGATCATTCTGATGACCTAGGAGATTTACTCTGATGTTTTTATCATCTAGAAAGTCATACTTGGTATCTACTTGTGAGGAAAATACTTTTTGCACATTAATATGCTCGTACAGTGGTGTCAAATTCAAATAGAAACAGATCCTTGAAGGCCATGTATTGACTTGGAAAACTGCAGATTAAGATTATCAATGTCATATTTATCTTGTGAAACATTTCCAATTACATTTTAATCTGCTGCACTCCGGCCAATATGATGCATCTGGCCTTTGGCAGGAGTGGGATGGGGGTAGGGGAGAAGGGGTAGGGATCATAGAGAAAATTGCTGTTTATGTATGCATTGGACTAGATAATCTCTCATTAAATCCCTTCCATAATTTCCTAGTTCAATATATTCCATGACTTCAAGGTTGTAATGCCTAGGAAATGGTCATTTTTGTAGGTGAATTAAAAAATATCATATTGGATAGAGCATTGAATTTGGAATGAGGAAGAACTGAGATCAAATTCTTCCTCTTTTGCTTATTAGCTATGTGATCACAGGAAATCCCTTTATCCCTCTCATCTCAGTTTCTGGGTGATCTTCAAAGTCCCTTCCATCTCTAAGTCTATGATCTTAGAATAATCCTACTGCATCTTAAATGATAACTTCAGGGTTAAAGTTTCCAATTGAGCTCCATGACCTTTGCCACTCTTTTAGTCATTGCCATATAACTAACAATGATCAGTGTTAGTTGTGACAGAGAGTCAACATCCATCATTCTTTGGAAATACCTCACATCTGGATAAAAAAAGAATCATACAATGATTGCTTCTAGCACTCACCACTGCAATTCAGCTGCATTTTCACCTGGATGTCTGCTATGGTGAACAAAGGAATGGTCACATTTGATTAGTTGTGTGTATCCTTTCATCAAAGTCATTTGATTTTTAACAGATTGGGTTCTGACTGAATAAGAGTATTAATTAAGAGTCTATTATTTAGAAACAAAGGTAAAGGAGAGATTTAAAAGTTATAGGTCTGTGCTTGGAAGGTAGAGCCTAGGCATGTGTTTAGCCATTAATGGGGTGTTAATTAGGTGATGGGTGAACATAAATAGGAAACATAGAAGGTGTTTTTTGTGGTAGCTGGCACACTAAACACTCTATGTGCTAAATATGGAAACTGGTATAAATGAAACTGATTTCATTTATACAACAAATTCCACTCCCCCCCCTCACCAAAGATTTCTACTGAAATCATTCTTAGGATCATAGCAATGACAGTAATTTGTCACACAATCATAGTATCCCTGAGTTATCTGCCATATAGTCCAAACCTTACACCCCTCTGTTATGTACTCATTGAGTCTTTGCATGAAGACCTTGGAGGTCTTTTCCTTGGAGGTAAAGCAATCTTTTACTTCCTCAAGCAGTACATTCAACTTTTGGAAAACTCTGCTTGTTAGTAAATTGTTTTTCCCTTCTAACAAGCCTAAATTTTCCTCTTTGGGACTTCTCATTTCTCTTGGTTCTGTCCTCTGGGGCCAGCAGAGCAACTATTAAAACTTCTTCCACTTGAGAATCATTCATATACTTGAGAGATAATTATCATATGCCCCTTCTTCTCAAACTCCACTACCCCTAATCTCTCCTTCTGACTAAAAATCTCTAGTTCCTTTAGCTGAGACAGTCCATCAGCATTTTTGTTGCCCTCCTCCAAATACTCCATCATTTACTGATATTCAGCTAAAGACGTAGTCTAGTCTGCCACCTCATCACTTTATCAAATGCTAAAATCCTGGTTGGCTCCATCTAGAACATTCCCTTATCTACTAGTTTAGTGTTGATATAAAAAAGAAAAGAGGGTCAAGTGGGAAAGGAAATTGCAGTGCTGGTTAGCCATGGACCCTATATTTTACCAGACTAAACAAAGAATAACTTTTGAATTCTGGAAAAATTTCAAATACTTTTCTCTCTGTAACCTATATTAGATACCAATCCAGATGCATGCCACCATTCAAAAAATAGTTTCAAAATATTCTTTTGTTTTTTTGCCAGTTACCAGTTTCTCAGATTACACAGACCAATAGCAATACTTGTCATTTTCATTGGAATGTTCTGTGGATAAAATACATTCCTTCCTCAGTCCTCCCTTCTGCCTTTCCTCTCTTCCCTTCTTCCTTCCCTCCCTCCTTTCTGTCCTTCCTTCCTTCCTTCACCCTTCCCTTTCCCCTTTCCTTCCTCCTTCTTTCCCCCTTCCTTCTACTTACTTCTCTCCTTCCCACCTTCCTTCCCTTCCCTTCCCTTCCCTTCCCTTCCCTTCCCTTCCCTTCCCTTCCCTTCCTTCCTTCATTCCTTCTTTCCTTCCTTCCTTCCTTCCTCTTCCTTCTTTCCTTCCTTCCTTCCCTTCCCCTGTCTTTCCTGGTTCTCTGGATCCAAAAATATGAACATTTTATACATATTCTTTGCAAAATTCCAAATTACTTTCAAGAATGGTTGGATTGATTCATATCTCTAGTTTAATTTAATTTAACCACTAGTTTATTAATAATGTGATTGTCTTTCCACAGCCCCTCCAGCATGAACTATTGCCATCTGCAAATTTTCCAGGTATGAGATGGTAGTTCACAGTTTAGTTGCTTTGTGCTTCTTTTAATATTACTGATTTTCAGCAATATAATTGTCAGTGATTTGAAATCCTTTTGAGAATTATAGGTTCATATCTTTTAACCTCTGGGGATTGACCCTTGTTCCAATGCATGACTTCCAGTTACCATTAAAACTAGTTGCAAGAAGTGTGAGAAAGTACTCTTCATGATGCTATTCAATTTTGCAAGCTTGTTGCATAGAAAGAATCAGAGATTTCCAGAGATGGAATTAATTTAGAAATAATTTATTCTATTCCCCCTGTTTTATAAATGAGAAAACTGAAGAACAGAAATATAAAATTATTGGTTCAGAATCTTAGTGGCTGATTGCAACCACATATCAGGACTACTAACTCAATGTCCTGTGCTCTCTATCCTATATCATGCTATCATTTTGGTGTAGAGAAGTTTAATACATTAAAAAGTTTGTACCATAGAATTATCACCTGCATTCTTTAATTCACATTTGCATTAAACATGCTTCTGGTCTTCTTCTTAGTCACAATTTATATCCTTTTGACTTTTTCCAGTTCTTGAACACTTATCGGTCGATTTGGTCCCTTTGAGTAAATGTCACCTGCAAGTGAGAGATAGTTCACCATTTTTACTCCTGACCTAGACACCTTTTCCCTCTTATCCAAGATGCCCCTGGTTAAGGGGTGAAGAATTTCAAGGGGCATGATTCCTCATTCCTGTCTCTCTTCCCTTTTCTTTTCAAGGCTAAACACAAGCCCTATGTTCATATGCACATGTCACACGGGCTTTTCTGCTCTTTCCACTTCCAACATAGCTTCTATTTCCATGAAGTCAAAGGGCTTTTCAGAGTCCATAAAAAGTCTATGTATACAATGGCATTTTGTACTCAGCAGTCTTCTCTGGGACTTTTCATTTTCTGCAGGTGATCCCTAGTTGAGAAATGACTTCTAAATCCTGCCTACTCTCATGACTGATTAAAGTCGAGAGGTCCCTGTAGTCTGCCCACCAGTACTTTTGTGAAGATTTTGCATAACTACTGACAACAGTTTAAAAGATCAGCTCTGTGATCTCTTAAACGAGATCTTTTTTTTAAAGGGAGATAAAGGGTTTACAAAGAACACACGAAGCCGGAATAGTTGGGTTATGCTTATTATAAGTAAGAAATTATAAAAATGACACATTTACTACTAATTACACAATTAATTTGTTATGTAGCACTTGCCAGAGAAACATATTTGAATTCCTCCAAAATTCTAATAAAGAATTAATTTGGTAAATAATTTATATTCAAGTAATTATCTTCCTGATTTTATTTAAACTCGAATTTGCTGAAAGTAATTCAAATATTTTATTTCCTGCACTAAATAATGAAGTTGTTGTTTAATTAGAATTATAACTTGTTCCTATAAGTTCAAGGAGATGAAAATGTAAAATTCAGAAATGTTGCTCTTTGGTTATTAGAATGCCAGGCTCATGGGAAGGAATACAAGCAGAATTAGTTGGGAGAAGGGGTTGGGGGAAGAATTTGGTGGGGTGGGGGTGGATAAAAGGGATAAACAGCACCATAAAAGGCTCCAGGGACATAGAAGAAATTCATAGAATTCCTGTATTAGTCAGATTCATGGTTTTTTTCCCCTTAGTAGTTCTCAGTAGAACTAACTTAAGGATAAAATCATAGTGAAGCCCACAACAGAACTCACCACCAACCATAAAGACATAAATTCAGTGACAC
Source organism: Macrotis lagotis (assembly GCF_037893015.1). Classification (NCBI taxonomy): domain Eukaryota; kingdom Metazoa; phylum Chordata; class Mammalia; order Peramelemorphia; family Peramelidae; genus Macrotis; species Macrotis lagotis. Next base: position 47,516,537 of record NC_133658.1, read on the forward strand.
CTACATTCTCCCTCATATACACACCCACATACACACAGACACAACATATACACTCACATACACACAGAAACACACAGACCTCTTCCTAACTAAAATAAATAGCAGAGCACCAAGAATACCCCTAATGACAGAACACATCCAAAATGATGGCAAATTGTTTTCACAGAGTATAATGAGTGGATCATGACACATGGGTTTTCCTTTTATTTTTTTTAAAGATGCTTGCTAGACCTAAAGCTTATAACTTCTCCTGTGCAGACCAAGGAACACTTGTGCCTAGGGACTCAGACTTATGAGACTCAGAGATTTCCACAAACTCAGATTCATTTTCTTTCATTAGAAAGAAAAGCATCTTCTAACTGCCTTACAGTTTCTCAATCTCACCATCCTGGCACCTATAGGTGATAAGTCTAATGATTTTTTTGACTGCCTACAAGCCAAAGCTTTTAAGGACTGGCCAGATATTGTGCTAACACTTTACAAATATCTCATTTTATCCTCACAACAACCCAACAAGGGAGATTCTATTATTCTCCCTATTTTACAGATGAGGAAACAAGAAGACAGAAGGTTAAATGACTTGTCCAGGGTCACACAGCTAGGAAGTGTCTGAGACTGGATTTGAGTTTTGGATCTTCCTGATTCCTCCAGTGCTCCACCTTGATGACTTGAATTTATAGTAAGAGGTAGCATTCTTCGGGTAGGGATTGAGGTGATTCTGGTTACACTCCCCCACTATGCCAGTTAGGTGGCCAGCAAGGATTATGTGTGGGATTCAGTAGCAATAGAGAAAGTCCCAGGTTGGGGAATAAGCAACCATTTTCCACTGAGTAATTCTTCCAAAAGAGGTTCCTCTGGGCAGCTACAACATAACTCACCAGAAAACACCAAGATTCGTTTCTTCTTTCCTTCAAATTGTTCATTGCTGGTGGAAGAACCATGTCACCACTATCCCTCTCTACCATATCAGTTTGGTGATACAATTAACGGAAGAAAAATCACCTTAGCGAAGGATGGGTGACAGTATTTTTATGCATTCAAATGGTAGAATGATACAATTAAACTTTACATATATCATAAAAGTTTTATTCCAACCTCTCAGGCTACTTCTTCTCTGTCTCCTTACATTTTCTAAAACTTAAACAAGAATATGACTTGAAACCCAGTCTTTGGACTTTTGTTCTTCCCACCCTTCCTTACCTTTGGAGATTTCATTCATTCTTGGTTTAACTCAACTTAACTCAACTTGCCTTCTACTCAAATGACTCCCAAATCTGCATCTTCAGTCCTGACACATGTTGACAAAAGCCATGAAGTCATGAAGCACCAAAGGAAGTGACCCAGAGATATTTAGGACATCCGGGTGATGATTCTAGCAGGCTCCATCTCTTCATCTCCAGGTCCTTGCTAGAGATTTTCCATTGTCATTTAAAATTTATTACAATGCTTCTGTTTTTCAGGGATACGTGATTTTATCAGGGTGAATACTCTCTCCACCAGTACAAATTGCAATCCATCTACATTCTTCAAGAGTTTTTATGATTGTAAAAATATACCACTTTTTGACCAATCTGATGATCAGTCTCTCCAAATACTGCTAGATTGGTCCTTGGCAACAGGCATATCGTCTTTTAACAAGTTGGATGCACTCTATCTCTCTAATTTACTAACCCTTTTTTTTCTTCTCAGCTGCATCTCTTTGTTTCCATTCTGTCTCCTTCCCCTTACATCTAGACCCTTATCAGTTAGGTCTTGGGCTACTACAATAATCCATTAACTGTTCTCATTGCTAAAGTTCTCCCTTCAATCCTTCATAAATGTGACTGTCAGATTAGGGCAAAGCATTAGCTTTAGTCAGGGAAGTTGAGCCCAAAGCCCACTTCTAATATCTCCTATCTATGTGAACTCAGGACATCCCTTAACTTCCCTGGACTCCAGTTCTTATTACTAAAATAATTATGATGAATCTTCTAGAACTCTACTTTTATATAAGCTATTCTCTCTGGAATTCCCCATGACTTTTTTAGTTCAAACCTATTTTCTAGTTCAAACCTATTAACCACCATACACATTTTTCTATTATCTGGCCTCAACTAGCATCTTCTCCCCTCAATGAACTCTTCATTCCAACCAGGTCTCTGAACATACAACTCATTTCTCTTAAATCCCTTTGCTTAATACCCTCCTCCCCCTCACCTAGCATTCCCCCTTCCTTTCACTCTATGGTCTAAGACCAGTCCTTCTTCCTGGATACTTCTTGTTGCCATGATACCTTCTGCCACACTTGGTTCCACACTCATCATTCTTTCCAGAACCATAGCTAGCAATGTTAAAGCCCAAAGTAAGTAGTGTCAACAAGATGGGTTCCCAAGTTAAATGTGAAATTAATGATGTGAAACTAGTGTAAGATATAATTAAGACATTCAATTATGTAGAAAGGAGAATTAGTTACTCTAGTGGCTTAGGGGTAGAATCTCACTCAGAAACAACCTCAGAAGTCATCAATTCATTGGAAACGTCTCTCTCAGGTGGGAGCATCAGGATCATTACTCATTCTTACTGGGGCTAGGGGGTAAAGTGAGGCAGGTGATTTTTTTGCAGAGAAAGGGTAAGAGAGAAGTTGTTTGGCAATTAGATTATGAGAGCCTTGAGAACAGGAACTATCTTTTACTTGTTTTTGTATTCATAGTGATTAGTCCAGTACTAAACACATAATAGACGCATAACAAATATTTATTAATTGAAAAAAATGGAGGAAAGGGAAAACTCTGACAAGGAGATGGGGGTAAAACAGTCAAGTTGGGACTTTTTTTGGTGTAGAAGTAATGAGGGGAGGGGTAAATAGGATGGAATTAGAGTCACTTTCAGAGTCTAAACTTGTCTGATCCTAAGGTGCTTGTACTTTGTTAAGAGTACAGATGCTAAATTTTTGTGTCTTCTAAACTTTCCACCCTGAGAAAATGCCCCTATGATCTTAAGAACTTACAATATGGTAGTCTGTCTCTGAGGGACCTGTCTCCCAGCATTGTTGTGAGGATAAAATGAGATGATATTTGTAAAATGCTTTGCAAACATTAAAGTGCTAAAAAATTCTATTATTATTATTATTATTATTAATGCTAGACTCAGCCTTCTTATCATTATCATTATTAATGATACAGTAATCCCAAAGCTGGCTTCCAGCTTCATCATCATCATCATCATCATCATCATCATTATTTTTATTATTGATACAGTAATCCCAAAATTGTTTTCCTTTAGGACTGGACAGAAACAGAAATAATGCAAGAAGGCGGCAGCTATAATGGAAGGCCTTTAGATTGAAAGCCATTTTAGCTCCATAGATAGAGGTCAAAGAACTAGGGTAGTGATGACTGTGGACATAAGTCTGAGTTTAGGGTTCATTTAAAACCAACATCAGTCAAGTTTGTTTCAGATCCCTAAAGGCATCTAGTCTGTGGAATATGTGGGAACGACTTAACTAAATTGATTGGGTCCACTCTTAAGTCAATAAGGAAACTCTACGCTTAGGGTTCGGAGTAGAGCCCCAGGGGTGAAAGGGGCCCCTGCTTTTATGCTGGGCTTGTCTCTGCTTTAGAAACTCACCCTTTTCACAATAGGTTATACTGATATCTTCTCAAGTCTTTCTCTCTTCAAGCTGGCAATTATTTTGGGAGTAGCATTAGGGCTCTCCAGGGGAGCTCACCCCCTTGCCTTAGGCTTTCAATCTAAGGGTGCTCCTATGAGCAGTAGAAGAAGCATCGTCTCTAAATGAAGAAGAAAAAAGCATTCCATGGGTCCTCATTCACTCTCTTGTTCTTGGACCAACCACACTCTAGATGAGGCAGGCTCAAGAATGCTGCTTAGCATGGTGTAGCTTCTATGATAGCACAGATTTCAAGCTGAAAGAGACCTTAGAGAGTATCTATTCCACCATCCACTTCCCCTGCTCACAAGTACACATTTTAGTGATGAGGAAACTGAGGTCTGGAAATGTCCAATAACTTGTTGGAGGTCACCTACCTAGAAAGTGGTAGAGCTGGGGCAGAAGCTGAAAATGTCTGTCTACAGACCCAGCTCATTTTCCAACTGGTTAGTCTGCCTCTCCTGCCTTTGCCTTTTATTCTTTAATTTTCTGAAGTCTGTAATACATTCTGAGACACAGTAGACAGAGCTCTTAGTCTTGGAAGGTGGGTTATAATTTCTCATTAGATACCTACTAAGTTCCCTCAACTATAAAATGGAGATAATAATAGGGCCGATCTCACAAGGTTAGCTCACAAAGGAGCAATATATATCAAATGCTTTGGAAACTTACTATAAGCTAATAATAATAATACTAATAATAAATAAGTCTTTCTATAGTCCTTTAAAGTTTGTTAAACACTTTAAACATATTATTTTATTTTATTTTCATAACAACCCTTGGAAAAAAGTGCCATTATTATTCCTAAGGAAACTGAGGCTGAGACAAGGCAAGTAATTTGAACAGTCATACAGTTAACAGGCAAACTGAGATGGGATTCAAACTCAGGTTGTGGGACTCCAGGTCCAGTTTTCTATCAGTTAGGACACACTTGGCTGCTACCTGTTATTTCATTCTAATTTTTTCTGATCATTTTCAAATCATGACACCCAACCTCAGTTTCCTCATCGCATCTCCCTTAAAGGGTTTCTGTGAGAATCAACGGAGGTAATATAAGTGAAGTGCTTTGTAAATTTTAAATGTTGTATAAATGTGAGAATTATCATTATTAATTTTACTTACCTCCAGGTCATAGAAATCATGAAAGGGGTGAGAGGGTACAGAAAGAGAAACAAGAGGAGGAATAAATGCTGAAAAACATTATTGGGACCAAAGCAAATTGTGTAGGCCTAATAATTTTTTTTAAATGTTTGTCATACTGGGCTAGATGATGGCTGCCAGCCCCTTGGGGTGCTGGGATACCTGATGGGGCTACTCGTCCTATTTGCATGTATGAAACCAACATTTTGAAACCACAAAAGTATCCGGAATAAAAGAAAAGCTCCCCTCTCCACGGCTGGGAGATTTCAAAGCCTGCCCCACCAAGCTGCAAGCCCAGCAGCTGAGCTGTCTTACAGTAAAGACCTGAGCCCCCAACTCTGTTTGGGGGAGCCTAAGGCAAAGTAGAAAATGACACAGTAACTCATGGCTCCTCTGCCATGTGCTGAGACTCGGCTTTTTAAAATGTAAAATGAAAAACTTACTATACAGTGGTAGAGATCTCTAGAGAAAAATAAAAGAATGCACACAAACGGAGCCTCTGAGATGCTAGGGGAAAAAGCAGCTAGGCTGACATTTAATGCAAAATGAGCAGAATAACTCGAGTGCTCTGGGAGATAGATGGGCTGGACCAGCAAAGCCTGGGCCCAGGCTGGGACCTCAGCATGTCCAGAAAGTGGATTTCTTAAAAGCTTATCTTTTTGGGGGATATTTCCCACCCCCCCTTCATTTCAATATAAAAATCTAGCAAGGGCAGATAAAGGTAACTGAATTCCAAGGTACTGTAAAACTTAAAATGGTATGTGAAAGTCAGATCTTTCCAGAGAATCTATTTAATTTATTTATTTCTGGAGAGTACAATGTACATCACGAATTTTGGAAGGACAGATTTCAGAGTTCAGAGAAAGGATATATGGGTTTAAAGTTTCCTAAGGGGAGCTGGCCTAAGAGAGATGAGAAACTGATGTGGATACACAGAGTCCTCATCACACAACTTAGATTTTTAAAGAGAAATGCACAGCAAATGGAAGCACGAGAAAGTAACGGGGAAAGTATTTAGAGTGACATTGTTCTATATGAATTGCAGCTGAAACACTAAAATTCACAAGCAATGGAGGTTGATGATGATAAGATAAACAACAGATTTTTTTAAGCTACATTGTGGACAAGCAAAGAATTGGAGGAAGGATAGAAACACTGCTTGGAAGGGATGGGGAGAAAGAAGAATAACTCAAATCCTGAACCTACCAAAGAAACAAAATAAAGACACTAACAAAAATCTTCAGTTTGGGAAGAACAGAGCAAAAAAACCCAACTAATTAATAGAGAGTTGAAACATAATAGATGAGGAAGTGAAAACATTTCACCTAGTAGTTCAGTATGAGTATATCTCACCAGGCTTAGACTAATTATATTCCTGAAAAAATTAAGAGATGTGATGGCAGAGCAGTGAGCAATGATATTTGAAAATCTATAGAAAATGAAAGAAGTTTCTTCAAGGCTAAAGATGGGTCAAGTTTTCAAAAGGGAAGGGCTAGATATGTAGTGCGGTTCATAGGTTTGGAATCCAGGAGACCTGAGTTCAAATCCAATCTCTGACACTTACTGTGTGACCTTGGGCAAGTCACTGAACTGTTTTCATCTTTAGTTTCATTTGTAAAATAAGATTAAAACAGCATTTAGCTCCCAGGTTGCTGTGATGATCAAATGAGACACTACATGTAAAGTGTTTTGCAAATCTTACAGCTCTTTAAAGATGCTGGCTATGTGTTTTATCAACCACTAACTCTTGATTTAAATTACTGGCAACATTACATAACATATTATGGAGATATATTATGAATTTTTTAAAAAGGGAAATGGTGATCACAAAGAGCCAGGATGGAATTCTTCATGCAAGAACAGTTTTCTTTCAATTCCTTTCATCTTCCTTCCTCCTTCCCTCCCTCCCTTCCTTCCTTCCTCCCTCCCTCCCTCCCTCCTGGATTACCTTGTATTTGGTCAATGATAAAAATACTAAATAAAGTAAGAACACTTTTCAGAATCAATTCTGTCAGCAGCTTGGGAAAGGGCCAGTTAGTTAGTAAAGAGTCTTCTCTGTACTCAAAGATCTAGCCTTTCATGATTATTGCTTAACTGACAAAACAGAGGGAATCTCCAGCAGGTCAACACATCACCAAATATTTCCATTACATCTGACAGCATATTAAATGTAATTGTCCAGGCCTGTTTTTTTCCTTAGCATAATAATAACACTTGGAGTATGAATTGTTTGAAAGAGGCCATGGTTGGGTCCTGATGATAAGACATATTAATACTAGGCAATATTTTCAACCAGCTTTCACCAAATGAGCCAATTTCCATCTACCTCATGTCTCTTTGTTTGTTGGTCCCATTATCAGGTCTTTGGAAAGTTGGCATTTCATTTTGGCTCCAGAATTCTGGAGTAATACAGATTAATATTTCGAAGAGAAAAAAAAGAGACGGACAAATAACATTCTGTGTAAGAGAGAATCAGGCAGAGAGAAATCTGATAAGGGAAAGGGTTGAAATTCAGAATGCTATGATGAAATGTCATCTTGGGGAATTAAAATCCTTTCACTGTCACCTGCTCCCCAAATCTGTGGACAGAATTACTTAAAGGGTATGGCCATGACTTCAAGAGGGCATCGTGATTAATTTCTCTAAAGCCTACAGACAACTTTCTTGTCTTCTATCTCCCCATTCTGGTCCCTCAGATCCTTTGAATTAAAAGAAAAAAAAAGGTCTTGGTTTAAATTGTATTTGCTTATTCATGATTGGCAGTTTTTTAAATCCATTGATAATAACTGACATACATTCATACCCATATGCATAAACATGTGTACTTACATATGTTATCTCCATGTGCATATACTGCAAAGATATATTGTTATTAGGTATAGGGACATGGACATTGTGTCAGAATACACAGAAAATTATTTTCTGTATCAGAAATCACTTATGATAGCCCTATCTCTTGTATAAAAGGTCAGCTCCTAGCAGATAAAGGGATACTACTTTTTAAATGCTCTGCCAAGTTAGAGAGAGAGAGACAAAAAAAGAGAAGAGAAGAGAAGAGGAGGGGGGGGGAGGGTAAAGGAGGTCAGATTTCCAATGCAGGACATGCTTATTGCTCACTTGGGTACTGAGTTGGTAGGAAGGGGAGAGAAACATCTATTGAGAGGAATTTGGAAGAAATCAGCAATACACAGCCCTGAAAGATTCTGAGAAGGCTGTTTTTTTCCCTTTCTTAGGACGTGACAAAATGGTGGTTGAGGAGACTCTGAGGATTCAAAATTGGATGCTGCAAGTATACAAGGTTTGGTTGCCTGAGAAAATGTACATGTGCTCATGAGACTATCCCAGGGAGTGTTCTGGTAAGTTAGGCTGTGGAAAATGGATGCATGGCATTTGAAGAGACCAATAGTATCATACAAGTGTGAGAGCCAAAAAAAGAGACTGAGGGAAAATGAGGACTCCAGAATATATTTTGAAGTAAAGCATATTGAAAAATAACTGATTCCAAAGCATACTACTACTGATTTTCAGCTAGCTATATTCTGACCCTATCACTTTCCTTTTCTCTAAGAAAATGGGTCCCTGATTCCATATGATGAAAATAAAGAGAGCATCAAAGACTCTCTGTTTTGATGGCATTAGAGTCATCGTCTCTTTAATGGAGTGTTCAAAAACAATACAAAGACTACCACTGGCCAAGTGGGCCCACAACTTAGGAGCAAAGATCCAAAGTTGGCCTTAAATAACACTGTCAAAAAGCAAAGTCAATTTTTAATGCCCTCTCCACTGACCAATACTTACACTGTCTAGGGTTGTTCAGTCTCCTTGGCTACCTAAGACTCCCTGAATTTTTAAAAAGGGGTACCTTCTAATCAATTAATCAATATTTTTTAAAGTTTTTATGATGTATCAGTTGTCCCAAAGAGATGTAAGTCTACATCCTTTCTTTATCTGTTCCATTCTGAGTTCACAGCATCTTCCAAAATACCCTTAATTTGCCAAGAGACCTCTTTCCTGTCGTCTAACATCTGCTGAAAATGTATCCTTCATTCAGAGCTTTTCTGGATTGAATGGGGAAGAGTTCAGAACTTTCTTATATGCTTCTCATGGAACTGTTATATATATACTAATCCCAATCACTATCAAACTGTTTTTGAGGTCCACTCTCTAAAATGGACTGTCCAGTTAAGCTTTGGTGTGATGTTTTCATATTCATATGGGCATATTCTAACCTCATGTGCTTGTATCAGTATGTCTTGGTTAAATGGTAAGATTCTGGAGGATCAGAAGTTTGTTTTCACCTCTTTTTTACTGAGCCAATGTCACAAATAAATGGGTCCCTGATTCCATTTGATGACAATAAAAATAGCATCAAATCCTCTGTGTTTTTGGTCAATGATCATAGAGCAGGAAGTTCATTAGAGAGCTGTCCCACAGTGGGAAAGGAGATATTTTGAATTAAACTCTCCCCCTTCCCCAAATCATGAAATAGAATTATCATGTTCATTATAAGAAAAGCTCTGCTTGAAATAATGCCCTAAATATATTTTATGACTGCCTTCGATACAACTGGTATTAGTGGCTTAAGGGGCTCAAGACATTTCTGAGAGGCTGTAACAAAGGAACAGACAGGATTGGTGAGAACAATGGAGTACTGAGAATTTCCCTTGCATTGTTAAAGGGTGTATATTTCTTATCATTTAAAAATTTACCACTCCAAACACCAGCTTCTCTCCCTGGTGCACCAAGTCAGAGCTACTAAGAAGGAGGTAAGGAAAAAAAAATTAAAAGGAAAAATCATTAAACAACCCCCCAAAAAGAGGACTCAATGAGGTCTCATTTCGTCGTAATGAGCTCCAATTTAACATGATCATTATTTCTGACATTAAAGGCCTGTGAATAGTGTCACATGCCCAGAAGCTATTTTTTTTTAGCCTCTAATGCCAGAAATAACAAGCTGCAGTTAAGGGACAGTGAATCAGGGTCTGCAAAATTTCATGAGGATAAGATTTTTGCTGTGGTCTGGCTTGCACCTGGAGTGTCCAGCCTATGGGAGGTCCTCATGGCAAATGCCTACTGGATACCCTGTGAGTGCCATGTTTACCTCCAACATCCATTGGAAGCTTTTGGCTTCTCAGTAATCATGAATACTCTGTGTGTGTGTGTGTGTGTGTGTGTGTGTGTGTGAGAGAGAGAGAGAGAGAGAGAGAGAGAGAGAGAGAGAGAGAGAGAAAGTATATTGTACATACGTGAGCAGGGAAGTATGCTGACAACATGTCAGCTTCTAAAGACAAGATTTTGGATCTTATCTGAATGTTATAGATACTCCATTTTGCTGCTAATGAGTAGATGGGGTCTGGGGAATGCCTTCCTCCACATCTCTCTTTTCTTTTTGCATGAGCAAACATTTCAAAAGAGTAATCTGCTCTGGATCCCTCTATCTTGCTATTCACTTCTCAAATCCATGTAATCTGCCTTCCCTCACCATCTCCAAGGGCCTCTTTGTTCTACAAATCTCAGCAGTCTTTGATACTTTGTCTTTTTGAAACTCTTTTCCCTCAGTTTAGGTGATCCTGTGTTTTCCTAGTTATCATTCTCTCTCTCTCTCTCTCTCTCTCTCTCTCTCTCTCTCTCTCTCTCTCGGTATGCTCCTTTCATATATATATATATTATATATATATATATATAATATATATATATTCATTTAATTATTCAATCAACATTTATTAAGAGCAGGCCAAGTGCAAGACACTGAGTTCAGTACATGGCCTCTGCCCTCAAGGAACTTCTAATCTAATAAAGAAGTTAAGATGTTCATACAGACCATATTATAAAATAGAACAGCACTGTATAAAAACATACAAGGTGCTTTCAGAGTTCTCATAAAGGAAAAAATTAATTTCTGAATGTGGGCCAATTTCAATGAAGACCTATCACTAGAGAGTGACAGATGTGTATTTTAAAGGACTGAAGTTTCCTATAACAAGTAGAGATGATAATTTTGGAGTGTTACAGGGTAATTCCAGATGTTTAGACAGTATAAATAAAATAATAGCTAACATTTAAACAGGATTTTCAATTGTTGTTTAGTCATTTTTCAGTTGTGTCTGACTCCTTCTGATCCCACATAGGATTTTCCTAGCAAAGAGACTAGGTTGGTTTGCCATTTCCTTCTCCAGCTCATTTTAACGATGAGGAAACTGAGGCTAATAGGGTTAAGTGACTTGCCCAGGACAGCTAGTAAGTGTCTGAGGCTGAATTGGAATTCAGGAGCATGAATCTTCTGAAATCTAAGCTCTTTGCACTATGGCTCCACCTAGTTTCCCTTTATATAGAAATTTTCAAATTACCTTTCATATATTTTCATTTGATCTTTATTACAACCTTAACGGGTCAGTTTACAAATGAAGAAACTGAGGTTAAGATGTCATTATATAGGTTAAAAACATCAGCAGCAGGACCAGAATTCCAGTTGTCTTCATTACACATTACACATTACACACATCCCTCTTTTTACTATTTAAGTGTGAAATGAGACCAAAACTTGTCATTAGAACTCTGAGGTTATAGATTTAGATGTAGAAGGGATCTGAAAATCAGTAAAGGTCAACTAATCATTTTCTAGATAAGGTCACTAAGATCTAGAAAGATTAAATGATTTAGCATCACATAGCTAGCATTTGTCTAAGTTGAGATTCAAACCCATGTCTTTTTGGTTCATGGTTCAGCAGTCTATATAGTATGCCAGTAGCATCTAAGGTTGTGAAACATTCTTCTTTTCTCCCTTGTCTCCTGCCCTTTAAACTCTGTTTTCTTATGACCTTCTCCCCCCTTTTCTCTCTTGTCATTCCTTTCCCCAGAATCATAGTCCTTTATAGTTTTAGGACTTCCGAATCGAGCCAATAAGCCTTTATTAAGCATTTACATTATGCAGGACACTGTTCTAAGTACTGTAATATAAAGAAAGGCAAAAAATAAAATAACAACAATCCCAATCCCAGCTCTTAAGAGTTCACTGCCTAAAAGAATTAGTCATCTTTAGCCCTAAGCTGGCTTCTGAATACCCAGTGTTTTACTGAGTTTTTCTGACATCAATGGAAGATTCAACTTCCCTTACCCCTACCAAATGACCTCATTTTCTGAATTTCCCAAATTCTGGTAAGGGCATTTTTAGTCTTCCTTTTACTTAGAGAGTTTTCTATTTATTTAGATTAGAAACCTCCCATACTTCTATGACTGCTCCTTTGTCCATTCTTTTCGACTCAGCTTTCTATTAGTTGTAAAGTATTGTTAAAGTCTGCCTCCTTCTCATTGACTGTTTTTTTTTAAATTTATGCTTTAAAAACCTTTAACTCGGACTCTTTCAATAACCTCTTAACTGGTTTTCTCTCTTTTAGTGAGAGGGCTGATATGTTTAAATATATATTTATAAATGTAAATATATGTGTGTAAATAAGTATAAATATATAAAATTTATTTTATATATTTAATATACATATACATTCATATTTTATTTATTATATTTATTTATTACTAACATTTATTTATTGTGTTATTTTATTTTTATTTATTTATTATATTTTTGCATTTAAAATGGTAGAAAATTCTGTTTTCCATGGCACATCAGTACTGATTTTGTGACAAGGCCATGTGATATTTATTATCATAAAGGCTCAAAGTCTCCTTTGGGGAGTATCTCACCATGGGCCTAAATTTCAGACCTTGGCTTCGGCACATGAAGGCATGATTCCAGCTTAGGAAGGCCCATCCATTCACCCACTGATTTCTCTGGATTGAATAGAGGAATAACCAAGAAGCCAAATATCCATTTTTATCGGTTTTTTGGAATATTTTTCCCAATCACTTCCTTTTCAGGTGAAGATTGAAAAGAAAAAGGAGCTGCCATCTTTATGGTCTTGCTTCAGGCATTCTTTGGTTGATATGTTACATATAATTCTTCATTTTCTCTTTCCTCCCCTCCACCTCTTCCACCCAACTTTCCCCCGAATTACCTTCACCACATTGATTTCATTGACTCTGAAATACATTTTCATAAAGGTGCAAATGGGTTGATTAGTTTATTCAGGGGTATTGACATGCTGGAAAGCACCAGAGCGTTCAGCCTGTCTCTGCACGCTTGAGTGGGCAATGGCTTCCTTATGCTGACTCCAACAGGAATTGAGTGTGGTTTGTATGGGAGGCTCTGATGCCCAAGCAATGTGTAACTCTAGCGTTGACCTAATTATGATTTTTAGAGGATACAGCTGTCTGAATATCACTGAGGATAACAAGGTTATCAATAGTGCACAAGGAAAGGGAGAGATAGTCAGCATAAAGATTTGGCTAGTGAGACAGTACAGACATGGATATACCTAGAGCCTCACACACATGAACATACCTCTAGGTATAGCCATGCATGTACTATATCACTAGCCAAATTATTATCTCCACTCGCTATAGGAAACTTCAGCGCTTCAAAATACCCACTAACATGCTACAGAGCAGGCACCTCCATCACATTTTCATAGTGATGGCTTTCCATCTATCTAAGAATTAATTCATAGAATTATTGTCATAATATAGATTTTATCTATAATTATAGATTATATAGCAATTATATATTTCAATTGTTATAGTGTCATAGTTCATAGAATTAAAGTTATCCAAGTGTTTGATGCCAGAAGGAATCTTAAAGTATCTAATAACAGAGAACAGATTCTGGAAATACTCATGTTGAAGGAAATTCAATATATGGACAATCTGGACTTACAAAACAGAAAAATGTATAAATTAGAAAGTGAATTAATGACTTTATGAAATTATTCTTCCCTTTTACAAAAGAATTCACATCATTACCTGAAGTAAATTTCCCTAATGCATTAAAAATATCATGAAGCAGCTAAGTGTCACTGGATTGAGTACCAGTCTAGGTCTAGGTCAGGAAAAATTGAATTCAAATCTAACCTCAGATATTTCCTAACTGTGTGATTATGGGCAAGTCATTTAACTCTGTTTGCCTCAGTTTCTTCATCTTTAAAATGAATTGAAGAAGGAAATGGCTATCCATTTCCGTGTCTCTGGCAAGAAAACTCCAAATAGGGCCCATGGAGAGGCAGGAATGACTGTAATGACACCACCATTACAATGGAAGATATAATTTAATAGATCATAAATCATCTTAATTCCCTGACTTCTAGTCTCATCATCTGGAAAATAAAGGGGCCAAGTAGCACAATTAACGCAATGACTACAATATTACAAAGGAGAACAAGTCAGATAAACGTCACAAATCTGGCCAAAACTGTGGTGCTCATGAATTTAGAAGAACAATGAAACCAACGTCTCACCCTGAGAAGGGAGGAGAAAGACAACAACTGGAGAATGCAACATATATATTTTTTTGCAAGGCACTGGGGTTAAGTGACTTGCCCAAGGTCACACAGCTAGTAATATGTGTCTGAGGTCGTATTTGAACTCTGGCCCTCCTCGCTCCAGGACCGGTGCTCTATCTACTGCACCACCTAGCTGCCCCAAAATATATTTTTAAACATGAATCATGTTTGTTTAATGTTACAAAGGAGCACTTCTAAGGTGAAGGAAAGTGAGAGTTATATGAGTAGTAATAAAAAAGAAGAAAGAACAGATTACTAGTAAAATATTAAACAGTGTCAAAAAAAAAATTCAGACAAGATAAAAGCCAGGACAATTTTGTTCCTCCTTTCTTAAGTTAAAAGTGCTTTAAAAAATCAACAAATGTATAAGTTCATATACAACCCTCTTTTTTTCCTTCATTTTAAACTGAAATATTTGCATTTCTTGATGATGCTCATTCAAAACCAACAATAACACCAACAAAACCAAAGATATTGATCTAAAAAATCATCCAGGTTGCTTCCAGTCTCCACATTTTAAGTCATTATAAGATTATATGGTCTGGAGTTGAGATTTAGATTTGACAGAATCTTTCAGAGGAAAGAAATCTAAAGAGGTTAAATAAGGTCATCTGGCTAGTGAGAGAGTTAAGACAAAAACTTAGATTTCCTAACTTTGATTCCAGTATCCTTTTACCATGCTCTAGGGAAGAGGATCCTAACATTTTAAGTGTCAGAGACTCTTTTGGCAGATTGGAGAAGCCCATGGACCTCTTTTTCCAGTGTTTAGCATCGCAAACAGCACATTTTCATCATTTAATAAATGTTGACTCATCCTTCGATTGATTGACTGATTGATTTCAGAAAAAAAGGGTTTAAAATAATTGATTTAATATAATATAAAATAATAATGTTTTAATATTTAGTATTTTAAAAAATATATTTCAGGTTGGGAAAATAAATATTTTTTTCCTATTCAAGTTCATGAACCCCTTGAAATCTATCTTACAGACCCGTGGTAGGGTTCAAGGATCTCAAATTAAAAATATTTTGACTAGCTGGATCTATACTGTGATGGAAAGAATTCAGTCGTGGGAGCCTGAAGCTCCGAGATGTGTCCAGACATTGGCACTTATTATCTTTGTGACCGAGGACAAACCTCTTAACTTCACTAGACCATTTTTTCTTCAGCTGAAAAACAAAGGGGTTGAACTAAATGAACTCAAAGGACCCTTTTAACAAATGAGAGACCAGGACAAAAATTCTATTTCTAATAAAAGTGACATACATAGTCTCTACAAAAATAACAATCTGCAAAATCCTGTTCACATAGAAGTTTTTACAGACTGTTAGTGCTCAAACATTTTGGTGTCAGGACTCCTTTACACTCTGAAGAATTATTGAGAATCCCCTCAAACAGCTTTTGTTTATGTCTATAATGGTTACTGACATTTACTATATTAAAAATGAAAATGTCTTAATATCGTTCTGAAAATAGTGTTGACCTTGTGGATACTCTAAAATGATTTTGGGTATCTCTCCTACTTTGAAAACAAATATATAGGTTGTTCACTAGCAAAATAAAGTAAAGTACATGTCCAAGATAAGAAGCAAAAGGCCTTTGTTTAGGTTAACAGTGATTTTTGTGTATATATATATATATATATATATAATATATAAAAAAATATATAAATAATATATAATGTGTATATTTATACATATATGTGACATACTTTGTTGGTATTGTTGCTCCTACACAAGTAATATCATCACAGTTTTGAAGTCTCGCCTTTCTTTTACTGTTTAATTACCACAAAAGCCAGTTGTCACCTTACATTCTTCCCAATGGGAATATTATCCTGTATAGAAACTAAGCCTCCTTATCTCTGGCTCTGGTAACTACCCCAGAAATGAGCCTGCATCACCTCAGCATAATTCTGGGTCAGATTCATCTCTTACTTTTCGTCTCCACCTCTTCTGACTTGCAATGTATGGAGAGAATCAGAAATTGTCCTCCTCAGAATTTTACATAATATAATCTCTCACAATGGTGTAATGAGGGGACATCAATCACCCTTCATTCCTGGAGAATGGCAGGGCCCATTCCAAGCCAGTCTATATACAGGGCAGTGCTTGCAAAATTGCCCTGGTCTCAGAAAATAGGTCCATTTCCATCCTCCTCCGACAGCATTCACAAATGAAAGCTCTCTGTCATTTTGAATGTCTAGTGTTCCTTTTCTTCCATTGCCTCAGGTCACAATCTGGCTAATGGAACACATCGGTATTTGGTTTGAAAATCAGACCAGAGTGTCAAAAACCCAACAGCATCCAATCTTCAACATTTCCTTGTACTTACAGAGATAGGGACTGGACCTGTGATTTCACTATTAGAAGGAACTCTCACAAAGAGCCATTCCATCCATCCATGCAGGTTGGCATCTTCTTTGAAATCTATGAGTCCTGGAATTTCCCACAGCACTGAAAGGTTAGTTGATTTTTTCCATGTCCACACAAAACCAGTATATATTCTGATACATATTGGGATTTGAAGCTAGGTCTTTCAGGTTTCTATATCTGTTTTCTAGACTTTTCACCACATTGGATACAAAATAAAAATGACCATGGGTAAAATTTCCTTCATATTCTATCATAATCATCATAAATAAGATATTTGAATATACATTATAGGGCAATAATATTAATTTCACTTAATCAATAGATTCCTGAAAATGTGTACCACCTTTCGCTCTATCTCTTATGGTTTGTTTTTCACATTTGTGGTTCTGTCTAGGTAATTAGCAAAATCCTACAGATTCTCTGGGCTAGATAGGATGCCATCATCAAACCTACAGAATAAGATTTGACTGCCTTTAATCAGCATAATCATTGCGTCTAGATGACATGTGATGATAGGCCTGAAAGTACTGAAAATGTCTTAAAATATTTGAGTCTACCATGCGATGTGTAATAACTTTTTCAAAAGTTTTTGCTACAGCTTATAGTTAGATACTACAGCTTTAAGAGTCAAATGGAATGCTGTGGAAATGGCAGTTCTGTTAGTTTGGAAAGACTAATAAGAGTGATAGCTCAAGAGAAACTAAAGATGTTTTCCTGTCATGCCTGGAGAGAAAACAGAGAAAGAGGAGAGTTTTTCTTAATGTTACTATTTTCACTTTTATCTAGTGAAGAGTATGAAGAAAATTATTATAAAGGTTTTGTTTTCCTGAATGTAGAATGGGACTATATTCTCAGAAGGTAAGAAGCATTCTACTATTACCATGAAAATTTGTGATCATTCTCACAAGAGAAATATTTTAAAGGATTACCTGTCTTTATTTTGATATTAATTTCATTGTTAAATTGTATATTTAGTATTTATTTAATAATATAATATATTTTATATAAATATGATAAATATTAAATCCAAGGAGATTGAGATTTACACACACACAGAGAGAGAGAGAGAGAGAGAGAGAGAGAGAGAGAGAGAGAGAGAGAGAGAGGAGTAACTTCTATTTAGAAAGGAGATTTTACCAGTTTAACAAATAAATATTTGAGAAAATGATGGAGATTCTTAGTTGACAAGACACATTGAAATTTTATTAAATACTGAAACAAAATACAAATATGTATCTGCATTACCCTAGCGTTTAGAATGAAAAAGTTAAATAAAGGAATGAATCAGGTCACAGATTGATGGGTAACTCAACAAGATGGATTCATTAACTTACATTCTTTGAACCTTGCTCCACTTATAATCATGTTCCTTTGAATCCTAAGTAGGCAAACTGGTAAAGAAAGCAAAATAAAGCACTGAAAAGAATAGGGGATCTGAAGTCAGAAGACATGGATTCTAATCCTTGATTTGTCATTTATAGGCTCTAAGGTAATTCACTTCTCTAGGGCATAGTTTATTCCATTTGCAAAATGATATATTTGGACTTGATATGTGATCTCTATGGTTAATCACAACATAATAATTTAGTCAAATTTTGTGTGTTTGGGAGTACACATATATATTTCTGTTGACATCCTTTACTGGGGTAGTTCTTCACACATTGAGTTTTGTGGTCTGCTTGTATTTTCCATGTTCTTCTCCATTGTATGCTCAGTGATATTAATTCTTAACACTTTGGATATTGTAGTATTCCATAACTAATGCATATACTACAGCAATGGAATAAAGGACATCATCAGAGAAATATGTAATAAAAAAAAGAATATGGGCTGGTCCTAGAGTGAGAGTAGAGATTAACAGATGGACAATCCAGGCACTGCGTATCTTTAAGATGTGAAGAGAAAGGGGCGGCGAGGTGGTACAGTGGAGTCAGGAAGAACTGAGTTCAAATATGACCTCAGATGCTTAATAATTACATAGCGGTGTGACCTTGGGCAAGTCACCTAACTCCATTGCCTCGCAAAAAACAAACCAAAAAAAGATGTGAAGAGAAAGGGGAAAGGGTCCTGGTAGGTAAGGTGGGCTACCTGTGAGTGACTTATGGGAGATCTTGAGTACTAGTAGGCTGGGACGGACAGGCATAGAAGGATTGCTAACCGTGTGTTCGGAGGGAACATCCACATGAAAACATTACTAGCTTCATTGCAATCTTTGCATTTGCATATGTACAATAGGGATTCATTATCAGTCAATTAGCATTTATTTATATATAACATATATAAAATTAAAATTCTACATAGGACCTTGCATTGAGAGATTTACAGAATTCTCATTTGATCTTCATGTCTATAAGAAGTAGGTGCTACTGTTATCTCCATTTTACATCTAAGGAAACTGAGGTGAATGGGGTAAAATGACTTGCTCAGAGTCACATAGCTAGTAAATGTCTGAAGCGTATTTGGAACTCAGGTTTTCTCGACTCTTGACCCAGGGCATGATCTGACAGGGTAAATAGGATCATAATTGCCTGTAATGTGCTATGTCTCAAAGCCATTATCTGAGTAGGAGTCAGGTGGCAAAGTTCAATAATGGAGTAGGAGTGGATTTTCTCCTTCTCTTAGTTTGTTTTACAAAGAAGAAAATTAGTCTAAATTAAAAAAAATAAGACTATGACCTTGAATTCTGAAATGATGATTTAGTGGGATGGGTCTTGATATGATAAGACATTCTAGCAGGAAGTCTGTGAGTGAATGTGTGTGTGTGTGTGTGTGTGTGTGTGTGTAGAGGGTCCGGTGAGTCTGCTGATTGGGGCTGTGCAAAGGAGGGTGGAGAAAAGGTTGAAGGAACATTTTCAGAAAAGGGTTCCAATTTATATCCTTTGCCATAATTGGTTTATTTGTGTGGCGCAGGGAGAAGGGGCAATGCGGGGACGTGATGGAGTGAAACATTGAGGGCTGTGATTCTCCTGCCTGATGAGTTGGAGAGAAATTGTTAGTAACCAAGTCTGGTCCCGCAGGGGTTCATTAAGTGACTGGTCCCCCACAATATCCTGTCATTTTTGACCTGGATGCATCAACATTAGCTAGCTTTATGGTATGCATTTGTGTGTTTGAGAGTGTGTCTATACACACAAGCCCAAATACTGGCTTCTGTTGTATGTATCTCCATTCCACAGTCTATGCCTTTTCCTGTGGATGCACTTATGTTTTCCATGGGAATTAGAGTCGCTAGGGCCACTGGCAATTAAAAAAAATAAGGCAAAAAGCAAAAGGTACAAGTACTGGAAACACAAATTTGGTCTGACACTTTAAGAATACCGTGGAGCCAAACAATACAGCTACCAAGAAAGGGACTGCACTAAGCGGGAGGGAAGAAGGAGAAAAATGAAACGGGTCCAAAGGAGAACACAACCACATAGCAACTTCTTAAGCTGCCGGTGAAAGGGGAAGATCAGCAGCATTCACTTTGAGATTGTGAGACCTGTCAGCAGTTGGGAGGTGGGGGCCGGGAAACTGAGATTGAAGATGTAGGGGTAGCAAAAGATGAATGGTGAATAAGTCAACCCAGCAAAGCTGCCCAAAACATACGGGCTCCAGGGGCATTGCAAACCGCCCCCCTTGCTTTGGTGTTGTATGTTCCTTTACAGGAAGGGATGCAAGAAAAACTGTATGGGACTTTAAGTGCATGAGGCCCATTGGGAAACCCACAAATTCAGGACTTAAGAGGGAAAAAAAAGCATCCAGCTCCTAGCTCCAGCCTTTATGAGTTTAGTCTCACAAATACTCAGCCAGAAGTAGTCAAATAAAACTATTATCAAGTCTCAAAGGGGGATAAAAGATAAGAGATGGCATCTCAGAGCCACATGACTCCAGGGCGCATCTCACTTATCTTGACCATGGATAAAACTGGACCCTAGCCTAAGAATGGTTGATCCCCTCCCCCTTCTCCCAGACATAACCGAGTAGATGAATTCGACTTTGTTTCTGAGGTTCAGAAAGGTTTCTTGGGATTAAAAGAATAAAAAGCAAGCAAAGACAAAATGAGCAATAACTAGCAGCCCATGATTCCAGAAAGGCTTTTCTTCTTCCGTCACATCTTGGGTGAGAAAGAGGGAGGGAGGGAAGGAGAGAAAGAAGAAGGAGGGGAAAGAGGGAGAGAGAGGGAAACTGAGAAAGACACAGAGACACAGAGTGACACGGAGGGAGAGAAAGACTAGTAGAGACAAAGACAGATCATAACTGAGCCTGGATCACTTCTCCTCTTCAATCTTGGGGCATTTGCTCCATATATCAATCTTCAAAGAACATCACATAATAATTAATAGACAGAGACATGTCTGTAGGTAGGTCCTGGATAGATTTCAACCCATTGGAAACAACAAGTCAGAGCTGGCAAGAGGGTCCAGTCTCCTTTGGATATTAATCAATTTGTAGATAGATGGGAAGTAAACTGCAAAAGAACTGCTGATCCATGTGAAGGCCCCTGGGGAATAAGAGTTCTAGGTATCATAGGTATGGGGTGAAAATAATTCTCCATAGATTTCAATACTAGGAAAGATAGATGTTGCTCATATTAGGAACAGAGATATAAGCAGATATAATCCTACTCCTGATACGCTTTTTTTTTAGCTTTTGCAAGGCAATGGGGTTAAGTGACTTGCCCAAGGCCACGCAGCTAGGTCATTATTAAGTGTCTGAGGCCAGATTTGAACTCAGGTCCTCCTGATTCCAGGGCCAGTGCTCTATCCACTATGCAACTGAGTCACTCCTCTGATATACTTTTAATGGGTAAATATTGCAATTTACAAAAAAAAAAGAAAGAAAGAAAGAAAAAAGGAAATTGTCTTTTCTGTTTTTTTTTTAATTCCAACTATTGAAATCGAAACTGTGGTCTTATCATAATTTTATACTTTTCAAGTCCACTAGGGACTAGGTTTTGCTATGTTTCTTTGTATGATCTTGGTTGATATTTTATTAAAATAAAATAGCATAAAATAAACTAAAAAGCAGAGTGCTCTATAAGTCCAAATACTATTCTAATGAAGGGATTTTGCATTTGTTTTTAGAGTCTGTCTCTTTATCTATCTAAGCCAAGGACCTCTGTAGGTACTTATAATGGATTGATCTCATCAAGCCACAGCCTTATTAAAAGGAAATACAGATGGGGGAAACAGGCCACTGTAATTATATATTAGTATTTTTAAAAAATAAAAACTGACTTCAAGTTTTTTAGCCATTGAAATGGGCCTCGCACATCATGTATGTGATGTAATGACAGCTTCAGACTGGGAATGCTTTTGATGCATTATTAACCATAAAAAAGGCATTAAATACCAGGCTTGAATGCCACAGGGATGCATATTTCACTAGGAATTATTTTTCAATGTATGCTTAAAGTTTATTTTGGTAAACAGATGACTGGGGGCTGTCAGGGCTGGAGTGAGATTTATGTTCATTTGGAATCTTTTTGAAAGGAGAGGAAATGACTGGGACCTGTTGCACATTGACAGGGAAATGTAAATCTCTCTCTTGGCTCCAGGGGAAGTAGGAAAGTGCCACACAAACAATTCCATTTAGGTTCTTGCTTTCCAGGGAGTACTCAGGGCTGGTGGTGCCCAACACATGCCCGCTGAAAGCCCCAGTGGGGCAATGCTTTCCTAGCTTCCTCCTGCAAGAGGTGAGAAAGCAAAATCATTTGGAGGTTGAAAATGGTGCTCAAGGTGACCTATCATGTTTTTTGCTTCTCTCTGGTAGTATGCAGATCCAAGATTGAGTTAGTTGGATGACAGCAAGCTAAAAGGAGACCTTAGAAGTTATCTAGTGCAATCCTTTCATTTTATAGATGAAGAAACCAAATCCTAATGAGGTGAAGTATCTTGTTCAATCTCAATGATGTTATTAAGTGAAAGAGTCAGGCTATGAATCCCAGATCCTTTGACTTCAAACTCATCATGTCCATCACAGCACTAGTGCTCTAACAATTTTCTTAATGCTGAGTTAATTTCTAATGAAGTCACTTCTTGACATTAGTCCAAATTCCCACAATCATTTTAATTTCCAGTATACTTCAAGGACAAGAATTTATATTTTTGGTTTTGTGGACCCTAGTGATAAGCTGATGATCCTGTATTCTTTTTCTATATGTCTGTAATCTCCACAGTGTGGGCACTCGCTCCAAGATGAAGATTGTTACTTATCCATGCTTGACCATCATAAGTACCTCCTGTCCATTTCATCTTACAAATCTGTCTTAGGAGTCTACACGATGTGCTAGGAACTGTCCTCCAGATCTCTTGACATTTCTCAATATTCATGGTGCTTATGCTTAAAACATCTCACAGTTTTTTATGTCACTGGGCTGTCTCCTTTTCTAGGCATATGTTTCTCTGATAACATCCATCATACCTTCTTCATACCCCCAGTCATGTAATTCCTTGTAAATAATCTGTTGTGGCCTCCTCATGACCACTCTAGATTTGTTCATAACATATTGAATGTTCTTTAGCTTACAGGATCCAAGATTTAGAGGTGGGAGACCTCAGAGTCTATCTTGCCCAACCCTCCAACTTCCTTCTCCCAGGCTACAGATGAAAGACAGTAAGTCCCTGTTAGTTAACTTGCCCAAGGTCATATAAATAGTAAATATTAGAAGTAAGATTTGAATTTAGATCCTTTGACTTTGCAGCTAATGCTCTTTCCACTTGTATTACACTGTCTCTCCTCCAGACTATTAAGGTATCTCATGACTTGCAGTCATATAACATTATCAGAGAGATACATGGCCCATTAAACTCAATAAAAATTTGCTCACTCTATATCTGTTGTGTCACCAAGATGGTGCCTAAATGGGAGTGGGAGTTGAGGAGAAGAAAGACTAAAGAGAAGAGCCTCTTTAGAGAAGCTAGAGATTCTGATAGGTGGAGGTAAGGAAACAGTTCTAAGCATTTTGTAACAGCACAAAGAGGCCGTGATTAGAGACAGAATATTTCATATAAGCAGCAACCTCATGCCATGCAGTTTGGCTAAACCAAAGAGTGTGTGAAGGGGAGCACTGGGCAGTAAACCTGGAAGGACTGGTTGAAGTCAGTTAATTTTTTTTTTTGCCAAACACGAGTTCCTGCTGTTAGGGTACATATATAGATATCACATATGTCTATGCCCATATATGAAGATATCACATATATTTATAGACACATACACATGCTCTCTCCTGTATATAGATATATAGCAAAATGCAGGTTAAGTTGCCTTTAATCTTTAATTCATACACAACGATGTGCTGCACACAGTAAAATATAAAGTAAATTCCAGAGGCAGCAAGTTCTGTAGGCCTGGCCAGATCTTCCCTTTTTCAAAGACAGACAGCCTGGGGAATCATTCGGATGGCCTTCCATTGCCCTCTTCGTTTCTTTTTATGGCAAAATGCTTGCTTTTATCAATTCCTCCCCCCAACCTCTGATTCCCACAGGCAGGTGGGAAAACAAATAGCAGCAGTACAGTGCACCCTGTCTTCTGAATGAAATGGGAGACCCCTGGCTTAGGAAAGCAAGGGAAGGATGGGAAGGGGGCAGGGGGGAGGAGGAGGAGGAGGAGGAGGAGGAGGAGGAGGAGGCTCCAGGGGAACAGAAGGAAGCTGTACTGTAAAACCAAGTGTAACTGTTGTTTCTGCTTGGGTGAAGGAATTTGGCCTAGGACCTAAGAAGATGGTTGTTCTTTCCAAGTCCCCCTGGGCATGGCTGCATTAAGCTCCATCACAGCAGAAGCTGAAGAAACATGAGTCTATTGTTGTGGAGGACATCAAAAATAGATGTAAAGAGAAAGCTATCCTTCAGCAAGATGGGGGGCGGGGAAGAGGCCCAGATGAAGAAAATCAGCCAGGGCCTGGACATGCCCCCAATGAGGTTCAGAAACCTAAATCTAATGGGGTTATAGAGAAAGTTGAGTGAATGCAAATGAACCTAACTAGCTGCAGATGTGACTGCTACTGGGTCCTCATTGACACATTCCCCTCTGTTCTGTTCATCCTCTTTTTCAGCTATGGCCAAGAAATAAAGATGATCCAGAATCCTAACAGCTGGGAGAGACCTTCAGTTTAATTCAAGGCAAGTGACTGGTGAGTCCCTCTGGTTTGGGAATATCTAATCCTTTGGGAATTGAATAAAGGGGAGGCCAGAGTTTTACTTTACTAACCCTGGCGGCTGCTGAGTTTCCCTTAGTACCCCTTACACCAGTTGAATGAACTGCCCAGATGTTGCTCTAGGCATGCCAAGGAAGGACTGTTCCTCCTGGATTTTCATGGCCTCACACAACTGGAGCTCAGAAGCTAGGATTCTGAGGCATCATCTGGGGCCCATATGTTATCTCCCTGTCCCCCCCTAGGGAACCAGAACAAGCAACACTGAATCAGAATTAAGAAAAGGAACATTTAGGTCTAGCAGTCTTAGTGTGAGGGACACATATGTATTAAAGGTTTATTTAGACTGGATTGGATCAAACCTTATAGTGTCTAGCTCAGGGTGGTCCAAAAAAAAAACTCAACCCCAAACCAAATCCTCATTTCAATAACAATTTGTATAAGGGATTATGGGGACCAAAAAGTGGGGAGAGATTCTAGATAGCTGTAGATATTTTTTCCAATTTTGATTTCAGAGAATAGGGGGACCCACTTAGGAAAGTTCCTCTGGAAGAGTCAATTTACTCATTAGGTGAGGACTACTCTCCCATAGAGTCATTTCCCTGCTAGAGTTTTGTTGTCAAAAATATCATCCTAATTAGATTAGAAATGCAGAGAAAGTGGGCAGCTAGACAGAGGGATCTCTAGACTCAGCAAGATTCATTTTCATGAGTTCAAATCTGGCCTCAAGACACTTACTAGCTGTGTGATCCTGAGCAAGACCCTTAACCTTGCTTGCCTCAGTTTCCTCATCTGGAAATAAGCTGGAGAAGGAAGTGGCAAAGTATTCCAGTATCTTTCCCAAGAAATCCCCAAATGGGATCACAAAGAGCAGAACACTCCTGAAATGACTCAAGGACATCAAGAGAGAGAGAAATGAATGATACAATCAATGCTCCAAAGAAGTTTACAGTCTATTCCTAATAATATTGACTTGCTCAAACACATGGAAAACCTACAATCCATTGCATAATAGTGCCTGAATGGTCCAGAGACTAGGCAAAATGTTTACATTTTGTAGAGGCACAGATGGGCCAGATGTTCTCTGCATCAGCTAACAAAAAGAAATTTAGTACTGCAAAATAAATAAGGCAGGGAGGAATCCTGCATATTACAAAACTCACTCTCTCTCTCTCTCTCTCTCTCTCTCTCTCTCTCTCTCTCTCCCTCCCTCCCTCCCTTCCTAACTTATCTATGGATGTATCTATGTATAAACATAGCTCAATATGCATATACATATACACATATACACACATAAATAATATATAGAATATATAGTAATATAGGATTCATATTTTAGTTGATGTAGGACACTTCTAGCACATCTGTGTCAGACTGGTGGTCTCATCTTTGCAGCATCTCTCCAAGATGCCATCTTCTCTCCTCTGGCACTGTCCTCATCCTGGTGCAGTTCTTCATCACGTTACACCTGAACTATTGCAATAGCTGCTGGGGTCTACCTGTCTCAAGTCTCTCCCACTCCAGTCCATCTTCCATTTGGTCACCAGAGTGATTTTTCCTAAAGTGAAAGTCTAATTATGCCCCTCTCCTACTCTGATAAACACCAGTGGCTCCCCATCACTTTTAAGATCAAATACAAAATCTTCTATTTGGCCCTCAAAGCCCTTCCTGATCCAGGTGCTTCCACCATTTCAGTCTTCTCCTCCACAAATTCTTTGATCCATGACATCGTCCTTGAACAAGACCCTCCATCTCTTGACATTTTCTTTACTCTCCCTTCATACCTAGAATGTTCTCCTCCTTCTCTGCCTCCTGACTCCATGGACTTTTTTCATGTCTTTGCCAAAATTCCTCCACCACCAGAAAGCATTTCCTAATCCCTCTTAATTCTAGTGCTTTTCCTTTGTTAATTATTTATAATTTATCTTATAGATGATTCATTTACGTATTTGTTTGCTTTTTATCTGCTCCAACTAGATTTTGATCTCATTGAATTCAAGATTCTCTTTTTTGTCTTTGATTTGTATTCCCATTGTATTCCCAACTACTGGAAGACAGTAGTTATTTAATAAATACTTAACTGACTGCTCCTTTAAAAAATGCAAATCTATATCAATGTCTATGTGTTTGTATGTGAATGTATGTATAAAGGTCCTTGGAACAAGGAACAAAAAGTGCTTCATTCAAAGATCACTAGGGATCATGAATTGGATGACAAATGAAGAAATAAAGCAAGACTAATATTTTGGGATGTTTCATCCCCTAGGTTGTATTAGCACAGCAACCTCTGCCAGCCATTAGAGAGACCTATGGGGATGAAATCATCCAGAATGCCACCAGGTCTTTAAGCCTCTAATGTTTAATGGAGAATAGATTTATTTGATTCTAACTGTAGTCCTCCTACCCAAACTTTCCCAGACCCTGGATGCTACATAGAAATATGGCAAATGGAAAAAGACACTCCCTGTCCAGCCTAACAGATAAGCTACTGACAATCCTAGACATTAAGGTAGCTCATATACTTCTCTTATTTAAAGTATACAATGCCATTCCTTCATAAGACAAGAAGTAACAGATGCATTCATTAAAAGTTGCCCACTCTAGACTGATGGAAACTTCTCATATGGGGTGGTAAGTCTGAGACAGCTGCCCTCATTGCATATCTCTTTCATAGGAGATACGATTTCAAGACTCTTCATATACACATAACTTGGACATCTTGGAGACGTTAAAAAAAAGAAGCCATAAAAAATGAGAAACATATTTGCAAGAATTATAGACATGATTATTTCTAAATATCTAGTGTCCTACCCATTAAAAATCATACGATTCCATAAACAGGGTCCTTGGTACCCTCTGGACACCACTGGAAGGTTGACAGCCTCTATCTTAGAGGTACTAAAGCAAAAGGGCAGCTAGATGGTACAATGGATAGCACCAGGCCAGAAGTCAAAAAACCTGAGTTCAAATGTAGCTGCATTTACTAGCTATCTGATCCTGGGCAAGTCACTTAACAATTGTCTGTCTCAGTTTCCTGATCTGTAAAATAGAGATAACAAGAGCATCTGCCTCCTAGGGTTGTTGTCAGATTGTTGTTCAGTCATATCCAACTCTTCGCTATTTGGGGTTTTCTTGTAATCATACTGGAGTGATTTGACATTTCCTTCTCTAGCTGATTTTACAGATGAGGAAACTGAGACCAACAAGGTTAAGTGACTTGCCTAAGCTCACCAGATTTGTTGAAATCTTTTTTTTTTCATTTAAAAATTTTTTTTTTAGGTCACCAGATTTGAACTCAGGGAGATGAGTCTCCCTTTCTCCAGGCCTAGCATTCAACCACTACAGAACCACCTAGTATACTAATGGTAGCTATCACATTTAATATAAATTTGGATCATTTTATGAATATTTTATCATAAATTATAATTGCTTTTTAACATTTCCTTTAAATGTCTCCTAAGGTGTTATTGGATTACCTCTATGAGTTATTAACTTTTTGTGACCAAATTTTATTTTCAATGAGAATTCTAGCTTTGCTTTATCCCTTGTTTCATTGTGCAAACCACACAAATACTGTGAACCCCAGTTTCCTCATCTGTGGAATGAGGCTATTTTAATCTATAATCTCTTAAAAACTTTTGTGTCTCTAATACCTGTGATTCTATGAATACAGATTTGAAATGTTAAAGTAAGTCAATGGAAAACATATTTCAGCTTGCACCAATTCAATGTACACAATTCCCCCCACCCTGTCCCCCCAACTACCTAATTTCCTAAAAAGGGGGTACATCTAAATAAAGCTTTTACCTAATTTAGAAGTGCCAAGCAACAATCGGAAATATTCCCAAGTGCCCTGAACCAAATTAAAACATAATTGAGAAATATTTAACAAAGTAAATAAAAATACAATAAAACATAGATCACATTACATTCTCAAACTAAGTCAATATGCTGCCTGCAGGGATCCTTATGGAAGAATTAGTGCTAACCCTTTCCCCGCTTCTATTTGAGTTTAACAGCCCTGCTATATTACAGCTGGCTTTACCTTGGGGTCTCCCAACATTTTGAGGAAAAATTCCCCAAAAGCATGACTTCATACTTAGCGTGACCTTATTTTGACATGGTACAGTGAGAAAGACTACTCAGGTTGGAGTCAGATGACCTGGGATCAGATCTGACTCTCAACTGCCTGGGGTTCTTTTTTTGTTAAATCTAAGGGGTTAGATTTAACCTCTGAAATCCCTTCTAGTTCTTTTGTTTTTGGCAAAGCAATGGGGTTAAGTGACTTGCCCAAAGTCACATAGGTAATTATTGTCTGAGGTCGGATTTGAACTCAGGTCCACCTGATTCCAGGGCCAGTGCTCTATGCACTGCACCAACTAGTTGCCCTGATCCCTTCTGGTTCTAAAGCTCAGAAACCCAGTCAGTCTTTGTTTCTGTGTACAATATGACTTTGATGGACTAAGGGAGTTAACATGGTTCTTAAGACAACCTCATGCTTGTGTCTAGGCTGCACCCAAAGCCTCTTGGGTGTTATATATAACATAAGCACAGGTGAGAAGGTCCACTTTTTTTGAGTTGACAACTAAGAATTACTAAGAATTTGTTCATTGGACAAAAGTCTCTAATTGGGTTTTTAGAAGGAATTAAAATAAGAGCAACTATCTTCCAGTTTGGGTGTGAGGACCAAATGAGGTGATATTTATTAAGTATTTTGCAAACTGCTGTTGTTCATTCACTTCAGTTTCCAACTTTTCATGGCAGAGATTCTGGAGGGGGTTGCAATTTCCTTCTCTAGCTCATTTGAAAGATGAGGAAACTGAGACAAATAGGGACTAAGTGATTTGCCCATGGTCACACAGTTAATAAATGTCTGAGGCTGGATATGAACTCAAGAATAGGAGACTTTTTTATTTCAGGTGCAACACACTATCCACTGCACTATAAACCTTAAAGTGCTATGTAAATGATAACTATTATTGTCATTATTATGGTCACACACATATACTTAAAATTAAAATAAAAGCAGTGGGGAACCCTTAAAACAAGAGAAGACCCAGACTGAAGAAATAAATTCAAGAACTAAGATCTAAGAGATGTAGAATAATAAAGGGTGACCTGGCCTAGGAGTTAGGAAGTCTTTGGTTCAGGGCTGTTCCATATTGATCTGGCGACCTCAGATGAGTCACATAATTTCTTAGTTCTAGGCAACCCTAAAACTGCAGACTCCAGAATAATTGTGAACTGACATTGGGAGAGGGCACTTCCTCTCTGGCAGTCATCCAGATATTATTGGTCCCAACAAAGAACAAACAACCGAAACAATGAAATTACAACTGCAAATAGAAATAAAAATAACAGGAGCTAATCGTTATAAACTAATTTGTAATCTACCAAGGCATTTTGCAAAGACTATGTCATTTGGTCTTCACAGTCACACTGTTTTGTTAGGCGTTATGATTATCTTTATTTCACAGATGAGGAAATGAAATGCAAAGATCTCAAGGCAGCGCAGCATCACTCTCAACTACTGAAGGATCTATACTAGGATCTGAACTCAAGCCTATTTGATGCCAAATCCAGCAGGATTCACTGTATTATCACCGTATAAATAAATAAATACAACATAAAGACATACATTTACACCCACAGCTTAATAGAGTGAAAGTGTTTTAAGACTTTTGGAACATACACCTACATGCATACATATAGACATATAAATACACACATATACATTGTCTATTTATAGATAGGTGTATATGCATACAAATATATATATATATATATATATATGTGTGTGTGTGTGTGTGTGTCAATATACATTTACACACACACACACACACAGGTCATCTCTCTATTTATCCAGACCTTTCTGCAAGGTGCATCCCATTTTTGTCCTAAGTTTCCTTTGGGCAGAGACAGTAATTCTATGCTTTAGTCTGCTGCAAAGGGCTTCAAGTCTATTTGGCCAGCTACATAATAGGGAAAGTTAAAGGCAATTAGCTAGATCATTTGGACAAGAGAAAATAATTACCTCAGCCCTTCAAGTCATGTCGACTACAGAGACCTACACTTCATGCTTGATGGATATTAACCCATTAAAAATCATAGATGCACTTGGAGGAGCTAATAGCTTCCATTTGCATAGCACTTTTAAAGCCTGCAAAGTGCTTTTTAAATATTACCTCATTTGGTCCTCATAGCAACCATGAGAAGCTGGTAGATGCTAGTAGTGTTCCCATTTTACAGATAGAGAAACTATGTCTGAGAGAGGTTCAGGTTATCTATCCAGGAATATACAGCTGACTCTAGGTCCAGCACTTTATCCACTGTACCACCAGTTCTAATGAGGAGATGTGCAGATCTTTCTAGATGACCCTTAGCAATGATGTGCTTTCGGTAACTCACAATCTTTCTCTCAGGGAAAGTTTGCTTATCTCATTTGGCTTCTTTTCATCCTACATTCTTCCTACAAGTATGATCTTATCCATTGATGAAGAGTGAGAACTGAGTCTGGAGGTCAGAGGATCTTGATTCCCAGTTCAACTCTCCTTGTCTTTACAGTTAATCGAGTTAAAAAGGAACAGGAAGTCTGTGCCACCAGAGGGTCTAAATTGCCTCATAAAAGAAATGATTCAAAGCTTCTGTGTTCATCAACAACTGCAGCTAGGTGAAATAGCTAAAGCTCTAAGTCTGGAGTCAGTCGGTCAGGAGGATCTGAGTTCAAATCTAACCCAACACTTAGCTATGTGACCTAGAGAAAGTCACTGAACTCGGTTTACCTCAGTTTCCTCATCTGTAAAAAGTTTTGGAGAAGGCAATGACAAATCACTCCAGTGTCTTTGACAAGAAAACCCCAAATGGGGTCATGAAGAATTGGATATGACTGAAAAAATGACCAAACAACTAAGATTTCAATTATTTACGTCATCATGATGATTGAAAGTCAACTATACTGCATACTATCTCCTCTTACCCTACTCACTACTTCTAGCTACCTCCTGGAAGACACACCATCTTTAGGTAGTCAAATAAGTTTGTCTCCCAGAAATTGTTGTTGGTTTGGTTTTTTTTAAAGATGTCTTATATTCCCAAAATTATCTGGGGAGCTAGGTAGAATAAGCTTACTTCTAACTGTAGGCTTAAAACATCAATAAAAGTCAGATCTGGGCTAGAATTCTGCAGAAACAGGCTAAGATTGTGAGGGGATTAAAAGAGTTTTTAGACTGGAGGGCTTGGCTGTTTCATGAGCTTTAAGTAGAGGATAAGAATGAAACCCTAGCTCCTAAACCATCCAGTTTAAAACCAAATTCTGCATTTACTGTAATTCTGCAGCCATTAGGCCTCAGACGGGTATTAGGTCTGTGACACAAAGTAATGAAACAGGCAATGGAAACACACCATGGATTCCTCAACCTTGGGGAGCAAAGGGCTGACTCATCCGTTTCACAAGCAAGGCAAAGATAAAAGACCTCATTCCAAATGGTGGCCGCCCCCTCCCCAAGCTTCCCCATCCACTCTGGTGGAGTCTTTGATGCGGAAAGTATTATTAATGTCAGCATCACTGGTTCTTGTAAAAGATTCATAGATATTTCCACTCTTGCTCCTTGAATCTCCCCTTATGCTGCTACCATCCTGTTTGGAGCTACCGTTAGGTTGTTTGGAGAAATTAGTTATACTTGTCTCACCCCCCATCTTTTCTCTCTTTCCCCCTTTATCTTTTCTTCTTTTTTCCTTTTAAAAAATATCTCTATTCATTTATTTTCCTCTTCTCCATCTTTAGGAATTAGGGTCTAGCTGACTTGGCAATTCCCATAATGTCAGAACACAAGAGGAACATCCCAGATGTCTAAAGAAGAAGGACATGGGAGGTTGGTAATGTCCTATATGGCACTGCCAAGAAGCTGACAAAACAAATGACTAAACAGTGGCAAAAAGAGGAAATTATTTTTAAAATGGAGCCTACCAGCTGTTTTCAAAACCCCACTGAAAAGAGCATAGACTCGTTCCAAACTACTGACATTTGATATATTTACTATTCATTTAAATATGATTATCACAGCTCTGCACACCTTTGTTACAAAATATTGGAATAGTCATATAGGGAACATGGCTGAATGACTATGGCCCCAAAGTGTCTTTATTGGAACATTTCTAATATTCAGATGTAAACTTCTTGAGGTCGTGAATTTTTCATTTTGGTCTCTATTATCAGCATCTAGCACCAAGTTTGACTCATAATAGGTAAATAATACAGATAGATTAGATAGATAGATAGATAGTGAGAGTGTGAGAAAGTGTGTGTGTGAGAGAGAGAAGAGACAGAACCTCTATTTCTGAATAACCCTCTCATCTTTTTGCCCACCAGAAAATGACCTTGCTAACTTGAAGAAATATTGGTATCCCCAGCAATATTGAGAGCCAGATAAAGGACAAACAAACACCAAAAGAAGACAGCTTTGGACTTGATAAGGTCACTGGTCCTTGGAACTCCACAGAACATTATACTTAAGGGCAACTTCATGAAGACTCCATGAAAGGAGAAAGAATTTTTTTTCCAGAAATCAGAAGACTCAATGTTATTCCTTTACTACATGTACTTCAGTATATTCCTCCAAAGGGGAATGTGCATATGTGAGGGGAAAGAGAGTATTAGAATTATTTCAAGAATTATTTGAGAGTAACTACCATCTTTACTCTATCTCGATATCATTTTCTAAAAAGCTAAGTAAGTCTGTCTGTCTGATAATTGTTAGGGAGCACTGGATGGGGGCTTATTAACAACAGTATTAAAAATCACCCCCAGTGACTCAGCCAGAATCTGGGGACTGAACCTACCAGTGTGAGTGGAGTGAGACCAAAGGGAGTGTTTACAAAAAAAAAAAAATCAGTGAACAACTGCTTGAGTTCCCTTAGCCTTAGATTACCAGCAACAAGCACAGAAGGAAAAGAGTTTGTCTCTGGTAAAGGACTCTCGTGGTTAGGCTTTACTTTGATAGGAACCTGCATGATTTGCACACTTGAGAATTGAGGAAAGATTGCCTGGGCATAAATCATACATGGCCTCTCAGATAGGGGGTTATCTCAAAGAGGTAATTCTTGGGTGGTCTAAGAAATTCATAAGACACCTGACACCCTCTTCTATATTCTGAGAAGTGCCCTGTTTAGTTAGGTGCCACAGGGAGGGTGATCTCTATCCTTAAAGTGATCTCTATCCTAAGTTAACTGCTGCAACTAGGCCTGGAGACAGGAAGAACTGTGATCAAATCCAGTCTCAGACCTTTACTGTGCGACCTCAGGCAAATCACTTAACTCTGTTTGCCTCAGTTTCCTCATATGTAAAATAAATTGGAGAAGGAAATGGCAAACCCCTGCAGTGTTTTTGCCAGGAAAACTCCATAAGGGATAAGGAAGCATTGAAAATGAATGAACAACAAAGTTCTCCATTATTTTTTCCTGTCATGAAGAAATTTCTAACAATCAAGTGTATCATTGAAAACTATTCACATCTGTCATGGAAGAATTGCTATAGTTTGTATTTGAATGTGTCTGTGTGTGTGTGTGTGTGTGTGTGTGTGTGTGTGTGTATGTGATGTTGAAATCTCAAAGAAAACAGCCCAAGTCCTTCATTCCATTATATATACAAGGCCTCAGTATACATTGGTGATAAATTTCCAGAAGGGGTGAGATTGTGGTTTTGTTGGTATTTCCAAATGCAAAACAGTTCTCCCTTTTTTTCTCCATTGGGTTGTTACTGATTTTCAACATAATGAAAAAGCCAGATTTCAAAGATGCTGGAAATTTGACTGGCAAAACATTCAAATTCCTTTGTGTATGTATATATATATATATATATATATATACATATATATATATATGTATATATATATTTAAAAGCACAGAAAATGAACATTTCTTCCAACAAAGATGGCTGTATGCTCACCCTGACCTCTATAGCAAAAAGAAAAAAAAAACTGTTTGGCACAAAATTCATTTATGGATTTTTGCATGAATGAAACCACCCCCACAATCCCAGATCCTAAAATCTCATGGAAGATTAACACAGGCATCAAACTGACATTACAAATTTAAGGGATTTAACTTCACTTCAACTTTTGAATAAACAAAAGTCTAGTGACAAGTTTTTGGATAACTTCAGCAGTATTCAACAATATATCCCAGATGTAAGGGCATAAAAAGACCAGAAACCTATGCTCTTCATTTTCATCACTAGTGAGGAGGGGGAAAAAAGTAGAGAAATGGGAATTGTCTAGGTCAGGAAATGTATCATACCTAAAAGGATATTGATCTATTTTATTCATGCTACAATAAATAAATTAAATTGGCAACAACTGACATGAAATCAGAGAATGAATTGTCTATAGTTGTGTTGACAAAATTGGGACAACTTTTTAGCTATGAAGAAGGTAATAATTAGCATTCAGTAGGAAATCAGTAGGAGAGGCAGTTTTGACTTTTTTCCCTCCAGACTCACTGATGTGTTGCTCTGAGCCATCTGCACTTCAACCAACCACATTCCCTTTCTGTAAGTCAACTTACTACATCTACAAATATTTTCTTCTTAAAAATAACTGGTTTACAAAGGAATGAGAGACTAGCATTTCACAATGGAAGTTATCTTAACATCTGTGGCCTTCTCACTCTGGAATCTTCTTCTACCCATCTGGTTCTTTCTCCCATTGTTGAGTTCTTCCCAGAATCTTCATTTTTGTGGAAGGGCCATCCCACCTCTGTTTTTGACTCTCTGAAATTTATCACCACGTTTCAGTTGCCTTCTCATTCATGAAATTCTCTTAGGACTGTAGCCTTCTTATTCTAGAAAATACTTTTTCCCTGTGGTCTTTTCATTCCAGAATGTTCTTCAGTCCACTTTTTCCCATTGGTGAGTTCTTCCATTTCAGAGAAGAGCCTAAAACAGTCATCCTTTTCTCTCCCAGATTTATTTCTGACTTTCCAGATTTTGCCACCATGCTCTCCCAATACAGGTTACCTTTCCTCTACATCCATCCCTGCTTTTGATCTTCATTTGTATGTTGTCTTCCCTATTAAATAAATGTACATTCCTTGAGGGCAGATCTTCCTTTTGTTCTTATGTTTGTAGCTCTATCATGTGACACATAATAAGCATTAATTAATACTTGTTGACTTGAAGTAAATTGAAAGTTTGTTATTCATGAAACATTTTTAAAGCATTTTCTATACTCCAGACAAGGGGAGACCCATTGGTGATCATATATTACAAACTTATTATTTAATAAAAGAGGGGACTGCGGCCTAGAGATATAAAATGTCTGGTTTGTGCAGGCAAATTAGCAGAGTCAAACCCTCTCATTTGATTTATTTAAACTTTGTATAAATTGTTTTCCTGGTTCTATTTACAGCAGTTGATAGAAGTTTTCCCAGGTTTCTCTGAAACCATCCCCATCATTTCTTATAGCAAAAAAGTATTTTATTGTATCCAAATACCACAACTTATTCAAATATTCCTCAGGGGCTGGTAATTCAATAAGTTTTCTTTGCTACCTCAGAAAGAACTGCTATAAATATTTTTATACATGTGGGTTCATTTCCTCTTTCTATGCTCTCTTTGGAAACCCCTTCATTTTATAAATGAGGATACTGATGACAAGTGACTTGACTAAGGTGATAGTGAATGTAAAAGAGCAACGCAGCTCACAAAGGTATTGGCTGGTTCACTCTGATGTATCAAACCTTTCTATTAGATACTTTAATACCCTTTATGTGGATCCTTAGCACATAGGACAACAAATGGTATGTGCAGGTAATTATAAGTACATGTAGATTAATGTTGAGTATTTGTGATTTCATGTCTGAATTACTTAGCCCATGACTTGAATCAGGATGAACACGTCTTAGAGGATATAATGAATTATCTCCATGGCTTATCTTGCCCTCTCCCCCAAAAAATTATCACCTGATGATCAACCAAGAATATTAGAGCTTCAACTCATCTTTTTTGGTGATGAAACTCTTCTAAAACTTTGGTTGACAAGCCTTTCCAAACTTAGCTACATTTGTTCTCAGAAGTCAGATGCAGAGTTTACCTCTTTGGCTCCTATTTAATGCCTTCAAAAACAGGTCAAAGTGGGGCGGCTAGGTGGTGCAGTGGATAGAACAACCGGCCCTGGAGTCAGGAGTACCTGAGTTCAAATCCGGTCTCAGACACTTAATAATGACCTAGCTGTGTGGCCTTGGGCAAGCCACTTAACCCCCATTGCCTTGCAAAAACGACAACAACAATAAAACTCAAAGATTGTAAAGAGACTGAAAAGGAGGAATCATTTTTTTTTAGGTTTTTGCAAGGCAAATGGGGCTAAGTGGCTTGCCCAAGGCCACACAGCTAGGTAATTATTAAGTATCTGATGTTTGATTTGAACTCAGGTCCTACTGACTCCAGGGCCCATGCTCTATCCGCTGCGCCACCTAGCCGCCCCTATGGAGGAATCTTTAGATGCACAAAAGAACAAATTGTTCAAGAATTTTAGAAAGGTCCTTTGAGAATCATATATAAATATATATGTATGTATACATACATACACACACATACATATATATATATATATATATATATATATATGTATTTAGAGCTATGAGGAACCTTAAAAGCCATCTTCTCCTGCATCCCAGTCCATTGAAGGTGGACATGTAGAAAATATCCAGTGAATTTGTCTATGGAATGCTTTTGAACATGAAATAAGTTAACAGAAGCTACAGATCCTGGTACTTTGGATAAGGAATACCTCCAGAATGACTAAGGATCAGGGAAAATTTTAGAGCAGAAAAGAGAAAAACTGAACTCATTCAACTTTTCTCTTTAAAACTTTACTCTCCTCCACAAAATTTACAATCTAACCAAATTAGTCTATTTACTTTAGTACACATATCCCACCTCTGTGCCTTTGCTTTCTCACCTCCACCTTGGAGAACCCTGTACTTTCTACAAATTTCAGCTCATATGCCACTGTTTGCGTGAGCCTTCCCTCGTCCCTTTGGAAGACATTACCTTTCCCTTGGAGAGGACTATTAACCTCTTCTCTATTTATCTTGGATGTATCTCATTGTTTATATGTTGTCTCTCCCATTAGAAGATGATCTCCTTGAGGGCCGATATTTTCTTTACCTTTTTTGGTATTGTCTCACAATATTGTTCCAGCACACAATGATCATCTAACATCATCACCACTTGCATCAGTAAAAATAACTAGCATTGATGGAGAGCTTTAAGGTTTGCAAAACATTTTACAAATAATAGAACAAATGCCTTTTCATCAATGGATCCAACAATATTATATGCATGTATATATATATATATATGCACAAAAATATACCTATATAATATATATATACATAGCATATGCATATGTATAAATACACACACACACACACACACACACACACACACACACACACACATATATATATATATATTTATATATAATTTCTTATTACTCACATTAGAAGTAAAGTGCCAATAGCTCTGAAATCTTCTCATGGAACCCTTACTCATGGCACAGAAAGTCATGGTCCAATGTACAGAGTTTGGAAATACTGTTCTCCTGACTTTCATGAAAACAATTAGTCAGCTAATTACAACTCATACTTGATAACTGGTTAAATTAGGTTTGCCAAAGACCTTCGCTAGACAACACCTTGTTTTGGATCAATGTTGCTACATAAAAGTACTAAAATTATATTTCCTTTGAAGAAAAATCCATCAATTAAACAGGCAAAAGGCCCCAGTTATTTTTGACAGTATTTAACAGGAAAGGGAACCAGTAAAAGGATAAGAAAATGCTTCTATTTATCACATACTTTTGCTTGGCAATAGTGTTTCTTTCTTCTCTTTCAGGCATATTCTGTGACTATCAACTACCCTTTGTCTACAACTCAAATCATATAATGAAACAAGAGCGTAAATTATAGACTCAGATTTAACCCAGCCACTCTTACTTTTTTCCCTTTCTTCCTCCCAGGCAATCTTGCTTGTTGCCTTGGAATTTTGGTCATGCACATTCTGCTTTGGCTCTAAATTATCTCGATAATGGAGTATAAACAGAACAAGCTTATGTATGATATGCTTAACTGTTAATTTACCTAATTAAACATAATTCAATTAAAAATCATTTATCTCTTTTTGGGAAAAAAGCCAGTTGATACCATGGCAGAAGTGCAATATTTTAGAAGATGATTGTTCAGCAAATGAATGGAAAGGGAAATAATGGAACATAGAATGAAACAACAATCCCAAATCTCTTGTACTTGAAAATGAAATGATTCCAGAAAAGTGCTGTTCTCACAGTCTACCATGATTAGCTATTTTTCTTAAACCAATTTTCTCTAGAAATTCGCATTTTAACATAGTGAACATAATTTATTATTTGAGATATTTTTAAATACAATTTATATTTTCACATATTTAGTATGGTTAAGTAATATGTGCTAGTTGCAGCATTTGGATGTGATTAGTAAAATGTGATGAGGCACCAGCAAGACACTAACTGAACAAGTTCTTTTGGACAAAACCTGAAAAATAATTTCTTTAAATTACATAAATATCCTTAGGATACATATTTCATTTATAGTCATCATCTAAGCATCCTTGTCGTGGTGATATATGTTTAAAAGTAAATGTAAAACATTCTGTGCCAATAAAAATCAACAGAAAAAAAAGACAAGAAATTCTAGGCACGAGAGCTTAAATAAATTATCATCTTTGTAGATCTGCCATAAATCCTCCAGTTGGAATATAGTGATTTAGAGTTTGCTGATCTGGCACAAATCCAAATGCCTTAGGTTGCTTAATGGATAGAGTATCAACATTTCACCTTCTCTGTCCACTCCCACCCCCCCAACTTCAGCCTTTGGTGACACATTTCCTTCCACTCTTCAGCTTTCTGTGGCCCAGTGATAGTGACAGTGAAGGTAGCAGAACTCAAGTTGGAAAGATGAGTTTCTCACAGTTGTGAAAGAACACATCTAGGGTAGGTAAGTTAAGTCACTACTAGAGGAAATGGTTTGCAATGATTTTCTCCCAGAAACATGGGGTTTTTGTTTGTTGAACTCTACAAAGGCCCCAAATGAAACCAAACCCATATCGCCACCAACCAGACAAATCCCTTGCAGTCTGAGAAGAAAGCCACTAGGCCTCTAAATTCCAGAAGATTTTCTGTAAGAAAAATAAATTTTCTCTACCAAAGTTTTGTGGCAATGCATTTTGATTTGCAGGCATTATATTTATTCCTTATTTCTGTTTGGAATTTTCATTC
Organism: Macrotis lagotis; assembly: GCF_037893015.1. Lineage (NCBI taxonomy): Eukaryota > Metazoa > Chordata > Mammalia > Peramelemorphia > Peramelidae > Macrotis > Macrotis lagotis. Next base: position 47,556,530 of record NC_133658.1, read on the forward strand.
CATTCCTTCATCCATTTCACAGGCATCTCATTCTTCCATCTGGGGAAGATGATGAGATAATTCCCAGCATCAACAATGACTTTTAGAAAAAAAGCTTAGCTTTACACAGTAATCAGGTTAACTCTGATTTTTTTTAAATCATCCTTACTACAGATCAAAGCCTAAAAATTGTTTTTGAGTTAGACCCAGGTTGTTTTTTAATCTGTGGCATCAGTGACTAGTTCATTGTCAGTGAATTGACATCATAGAGCAATGAGAGCTATTCAGTCCCATATTTATTTTATTCAGTTAGTCCCAAGAAAGTTGTTTATTTGGAGGGAAGCTAAGTTTGGTGTTGAGAACTGTGTTCTTATTGGGTGAAAGTAATTTACTCTGTGAGGAACAAAAGAAAGGTAAGGACACAAAATGAGCCTATCACTTTCTGGATTAATGGAAAGAATGGTAGTATTAGACAGCCTTGGAGTCAGAGGACACTTGGGTTTGCAATTTAATTTCTAATACAAAGCAGATTGGGATCCTGCCCAACCTCTCTATCTCATTTTTCTTGTTTGTATAATGGGAATATAGCTCCTTTCCTTCACAGGGTTGTTGTGAAGATCAATATATACAAAGAACTTTTCATCTTTTAAAAAGATTAAAATGCTAGTTATTATTCCCCCTGAAATCAACTTGTGCTTCCAACTTTTGTCAATGTCAACACTGTCTTTGTATGGGGGTAAGTGACTTGCCCAAGGTCACCCAGCTAGGCAATTATTAAGTATCTGAGGTTGGATTTGAACTCAGATTCTCCTGACACCAGGGTCAGTGCGCTATGTACTGCATCACCTAGCTGCCCTGGAATACTATTTTCCATGAAAAAGTTTGACTCCCACTTCATCCCTTACTTTCACTCAGTTACAGGTCCTTTCCATTTTTCACTTTGAAATAACTCATATTCCTCCTTTCCATTGTCAGTGAAATAGCTTGTTCGATAGCGTAGGTACTTTGGTCCATCCCCAGGCTGATACTGTTTCCCATGTCTTGTTTTCTGAGACAGTTTGAAGGTACATATCAGTATCAAGAGAGTGTCTGTGTGTGTGTTTATATGTACACATAGATGGTCCATATATGTATATATGTGAATGTGCTTTAATGCTGAGGTTCCATCTAATATATCACAAGAGACGTGGTGTTGTTGATAGAGCACTGCATTTAAATTGGGCTTAAATCTTACCTTACACACTGATTGGCTGTGAGATTTTGAATATACCAGTAAACTTTTTGGAGGCTCAGTTTCCCTATATGTAAAATGGAGATATTAATATTTCGACTACTTTCTAGGGTTGCTATGAAGAAAGTATCTTTGAAAATGTTAAAAGTGCCTTCTTATCACTGTCATAATTACTGTTAATTATAATATATCACTATGTTATCTGTGGGTAATTATTATTTTGTTCCTAGGTCCACTCAGAAGAAAACTTGATCCTTTTGTTGCTGGAAAATGATATGTTGAGCATTGTCCCTCATGACCAATGACTCCTACATAGTGTGTCTTGAAATGCTCAGTTCTTCAAACAGTCCTCAGGTAGACCAGCAGTCCCAGAATACTATCAGTGAACTCATATCCTACAAAGAGAGGTACCAAACAAGGATTCCATGGACAAGGCTCATCAATTGGTTTTCCCGCCCAGCTGAAGAGAACAAGAGCAAGATCAATTATCTAGACAATTTTGGGATAGCATCATAAAAGAACCCTAGGTATGGTGGTCAGGAACCTAAGTTTCCTAGCTCCACCAGTAACCACGTCATAGAAGAATTATCACTTGCATTTATAATGACTCAGTTTCTCTATCCATAAAGCCAAGTCATAACTATTACAGATATCTATTATGATAACTAAATGAAACAATGAATAGGAAAGTTCTTTGAAAAGTATAAAATACTACAGGAATTATCAAAATCTTTATATACTAGTCTTTCCACCAATATAGCAGTCTTCTAAATAGTCTTGGCATCATGCTGTTGGCCTACATTGCAACACAGACCAAGAAGGAAAGTTTCCTGAAGGGTCATAGAAATCTTTTCTATGGACTGTCACTGCCTCCCTGCCCCCCCCCCCCCCCCGGCTTCCCCAAATCATACATTAGCTCTTGTTTGAGAAAAAAAACAACAAAAACTTTAGCCTCTTTCTTTCCCTTTGGAATGATTGGGGAAAATATTTTCCAAGATACTTGATTCTTCCTCTCTCTATTTTCCTTTACCCTCTCTCTAAGTCTCCATCTCTTTATCTCTCTCTTTCTCTGCCTTTGTCTTTGTCTACATCATTATCTCTGTCTGTCTCTTTCTCTGTCTCTGCATGCTCTGTCTCTTTTTCTCTCTGCCTCTCTCATTTTTTTGTGTGTCTTTCCTATCTGACTTAGCACTCTTATGTAATAGACTTTCAAAACGCATTCACTTCCTCTGGTTGGCAACACACCAACGCATACTAACTGGCAAATAACAGCTGGCCAGTACCTCCAGGCTGCACATTGGCCAAAGGCAGCCCGATTGGGATGACCGCAATCTAGCCTGTGACAAATTGGCTAACTGTGCTTGCAATCTGGCTGGGCCAATTAATCACATTTGGGCTCCCTTTTCTGCATATGTATGTGGTGAGGAGCAACCTCTGACCTTTTCATGTGACGGATGGAGCCTAACTCTTTCTGAATGGCCACAAGAGCAAAGGAAAGGAGAGAATTGAGGAAAAGGAGGTAAGAGAGGCAAAGGGGGGGGGGGGTTAAGAAAAAAAGACAAAAGGAACCACAAAGAATAAGATAGTATTATTAATAATAGCAACATTTTGTGGTGTTTAAAGTTTGAAGCGCATTTGAAATATATTATCCCATTTGATCTTCACTACAATCCTGTGAGGTAGGTGATTTTATTATTCCCATTTTATTGATTAGAAAACTGAGGCTGAAAAAAGTTTACTTGACATCTATATCTTGGAAAATATCTTAAGTTGAGGTTTGAATTCAAGTTTCCATGCTTCTCAAGTCCAGTCTTCTATCCAATCTAAATGGGGTATTCCAAGAATGTAAGGGTCTTTCCTAGTCATAGGAAATGGCATTATTGTGACTTTGTGTCTATGCAAACTATATCAAAGTCATGAAAACTGACTTTACAATTACGAGCCCAAATTTAGACTTGCAGTTATGTATGTAAAAATGCATAGAGTTAAGAATGACAGTTTCCAGACATGCTAAATCTGTGTCTACACTGATTACGAGACCCGTTGGCACCTGAAAATCTATCTCTATTGTTTTAGTTCTGCTTTGCAATTTAACTGAATTCATAAGTTCACTGAAATTGAATGTATTCAAGAATTTCTTGGGGCCATGGAAATAAGTTACCATGCTCATTGTCACCAAGCTGAAGCTCTTTCTGATTCAATCAGTCCTCTACTATTACCATCTTTGTCTTTTATTTTCAAGGATGCCATAAGACCCAGGAGCTCAGATTAATCAGAGTAAATAAAGCAAGGAAGGAGAGGTTGCTAATCAAGAACTGACCTTGGAGTCAGGAAGATGGGTTTGGGTCTTACCTCTCTCCCATACTGGCTGGGACATCTTAGGCAAGTCACTTCATCATTCAGGTTCCCAGGTGATTCTCTTCAGAGCCAAAGTGACAAAGTAGCTGCTGATCTGCATTAGTATAAAGAGCTTCATCTCTTGGAGCTCTTTTCACTATTGAAATATCAGGCCCTTAGTTGCTCTGTCCCACAGTGAAAAAAAGTGTGTTCATTTTTTCTTGTAATATATAAAAACTTGAGGTGAAAGGTCATTGCTTGCTTCAAATCCTCTTTACCCAATTCCAGAAATCAACAGAATCTATTATTTATTAAATCTCACACTGGCCAAGGTTGAGTCCTTTATCGTCCCTTTCTTCTATGAGCATAAAGACGTCACAATGTTTATTATTCTGATTAGACTTATAGCTTAATTTACGGTATCCTGCTATTGTGCCTGGGTGTCTGGCCTGCATTCACAACCCTGCCAATGTTATTTTTAAAATGTCGCCTGAGCCATGATTCATGACTGGTGCTCATGACATCAGTGTTGACCTGAAAGAGTTAAGAAGCAACACCAAATTTATTTGTTTTTCAGAGAAGGGAAAAGGACAAGGTAAATGGAATCTTTGGAAAATCAAAATCATCTCAAAGGGGATCAAAATCTTAAATCAGGGGAAAACTGATTCAAATCCTAAATGTTTTCTTTTATTGGCAATGCCCTCCTATCTATCATTTAAGAAGATTATCACTCTTGAACAGTGTTCTCACTCAAAAGAGTTGAGAAAGATTCTTATTTAGGGGGACAAAGGGCAGTCTGACTGGGTCTCTGCTCTAGAATGGGGGAGGGGGGTGTTTTACACACAAGTATGTAGGAAGAAGTATCTTCCATTCATCATTATTAGATATTATCTGGTACATTGGAAAGACTATTCTTAGACAATTACTTGACTGATATGGGAAGATGAGAGGATGGGCATGATTCAAAACCTATCCCTTAATCATATGCAAAGTTAAGTTCAATTCACCAGCAATGGGTTACCCAATATTCAATTTGATAAACTTTTCTTTAGAGTGGAGTATGTTCTGTTTCCTAGAGATACAAGAAAACAGTGTAGTACAATGGAGAGAAAATGAACTGAAACAGTGATGTGGGATCGAATCCTCATTTTGCCACTTAATACTTGTAGGTTTTCCACCTCTGTGGGTCTGTTAGATGAGAACATTGAACTAGATGCCTCACATTCTTGACAAGTCTAAATCTACAAACCAATATGTTAATCTGAGTCAGAAAAGACCACTTACTACAGGGGTCAGGGGGTGACACCAAAGACTTCACATAAGATGAGCAGTTAAGACATTTTTTTTAATAGGTAAAGATGAAGAGGAAAAGCATGTCAGGTCTGGGAGACAGCCTCTGAAAAAGCATGGTGGTATTAGACTCTTCTCTTCCAATTAAGCCGCCTCTTCCTGGGTCTGCTCCTTGAGCTGGGGGGAAACTCAATGAGGTACAGAGCCCCCTGGTCCCCATGATGCTTTGCAAGCTTTAAGGTGATTGTATTAAAGAGCCTATTCTCTGCTAGTTAGGCTTGCAAACCCAGCACCCATTAGCCTTAATGGGAGTCACACATGCAGAAGTCAAGAAGCAAAGGGACCTTAGGGCTACGTTTTAGAAGTGCAAGTGTGAAGAAAGTCGTTCATTATAAACACAAAAAAACACCTAAATTGGAGGTCAGGAAAGCCAGTCACTTTAGGGTAGCAGGAGAACAAAATTTATCTATAATGTGGCAGTTGTGAGATGAGATTTGAGAAGTACAAGCCCAGCCTTTGTCCAACCCTGTGGGAACTGGGCTATTGTCTTTGCTGGCCTATAGATGTGAGCGCCCTCTGCCCACAACCCCCCTTCCCTAGTGACCTCTGGGTCAGGGGCACACATGCTGGCCTTGAACTCTCCGTCTGTCTCCTCACCATATTAATTACTATTCCCCTCTGCCAGAGCAAGAAAACAACCTTCACTGCATTAGGGCTAATTAAAAAGAGTGAGCTTCTCATTCTGGCAGCCTTAATCGCTCTCCTCCACTATTCAGAACAGGAAGGAGTGCTGACAATCTTATTAATAGCAGAAGGAAACACCCCGGTAATGCTCCCTGTCTGATAAACAACTCGACCAGCTATGGGGCAGGCTTCTTGACACATAAATGTATCTCTCCCCTCCCACCCCCTCCATATCTACCATGACTGTCTAACATGGAGGAAAGCAGGAAGATAACCCAAGTTTCCAAAAGTCCAGGGAAAACTCACTAGGGCCAATAAGCAAGGTCAGAGCAAATGTGAGGTCATTTCTATTAGAAGCAATTTTCAGTCCTACCCATCAGATCCCTCTTTGCTCCTCACAACTTCCCAAATTAAAAAAAAAAGGAGAAAGGTATCATTACAGGTCATCTGATTTGGGATGCACAGAATTTCTCCCAAACCTACTAACTTCCATTTAAACTTCTAAGACTAGATCACAAACAGAAATTTTAAGTTCTGTAGACACCAAAGAGTGATCAGGGGAAATCAAAAAGTGGCTTATTCTTATTCAAAATATTTGAAACATGAATGAAGTTATAATGTGGTCCAAAGACAGGCATTTCCTTCATGCTTTGAACTTCTCTTGTTCTCATAAGTCTCTAAGGTACTTCAGATACCTATATGTCCCAAGACCTTTGTTTACTTTTTTTTTTTTTAGGTTTTTACAAGGCAAATGGGAATAAGTGGCTTGCCCAAGGCCACACAGCTAGGTCATTATTAAGTGTCTGAGACCAGATTGAGCCCAGGTACTCCTGACTCCAGGGCCTTCTTACCTAAATTCAATCCCCATTTAAATGGCTGAGTTAGAGGGTCACAGACTAACCAACCTTAGTGTATAATAAGAGAAAGAATTAGGCTGATTCCACACAAGTAGAAGAAACAAGAAAATTGTGGCCATTTTCAAGATAAAGAAGGATCCAAAAAATTGAATAAAAGAAAGGGTGTCTTTTGACATTAATTATCCAAATTGACTCATTTTGCTCAGTTGAATAGGAAGACTTTTCCTTCTTTTGGACTTCTAAATACTGACTATATGGTATGTCTTCCATCATTGACCTTTTTTTTATTTGCTGTCAGCATTGCCAATTTGCATGGAATGAGGTGAAACATTGGATTTGTTTTAACTTGCATCTCTCTATTAGTGATTTGGCACATGTTTTTAAAGGTTCATTTAGAGTTGGCATTCTTCTTTTGAAAACTATTCATATCTTTGCTTATCTATTAGGGATGATTTTTGGTATTATGTATTTGTTTCAATTCCTTGAATATTTTGGAAAGTAGACTTTTGTCATTGGTATCATATGCAAATTTGTACCCCACTATATTTTTTCCTATTTCAGTGTTCAATCATTTTCTTTGTCCAAGATCTATTTAAAATTCTATTTAGTCAAAGTATAGTCTCTTTTTGCTCTCCACTATCCTTTATTTGCTTAAAAATTTTCCCCATGCCCTTGTGTAATTTGATTTCATTCTCTTCTAAATTTTTTATTTGATCTTTTTTGAATCCACAAGTTCTTTTTGAGTTTTTTTGGCATATTATATAGTGAAAGATATTGATCTAAATTTAATGTTAGCTATTCTTGTTAAAAAAATGCATCTTTCCCCTAGTAACTTATATAGTTGGGTTTTTCAGACTTGGGACTATTGCATTAGACAGCTTCTTGTTTTTTAATGAGTTTTGATCAATTGATGTGATTTTCAAAGGTTTAACCCATATCAGAAAGTTTTTGATATCTATTTCTTTATAATGTAATTTGAGGTCTAGTAATTGATTTACCTCTTTTTTTTTTCAAATCTTTTCTCATTATTTTTATTTTTCATGAGATTCTAATTCAATTGTGATCCATTAACAATTATTTCATCTGGTTCTCAAAGGTAAAATCTCAGTAATTTAATTAACATAACACGAAAGCTATAAATTAATTTAGATAGTATTGTCATTGTCATTATATTGACATGGTCCAACCATGAACAATAAATGTCCATCTCCTTTCATTTCTGTAAAGAGCATTTTATAGTTTTATTCATATTATTTGATTATCAAACATTTGTTAGTACAAATATCATGAATTAGGCACTGTGCTAAGTATGGAAAACAAAGACAAAAATTAAATGATCTCTGTCCTCAGGCAGCTTACCTTTATAAATTATTAAGTGTCTTAGTAGGTTAACTCTCAGATATTTCATGCATGTTTTAGCCTTTTAGAATACATTGCCTCTTATCATTCCTCCCCAGTTTTTGGTATTATCATAAGGAAATGCTAGCAATTTAAAATTTTATTTGTATCCTCTGCCTTGTTGGGAGAGGAAAATCAAAGTTTTTTTAATTAATAATGTGTTACTTTTTATATTTTGCTTAATTTTTAGAACTTGTTATGTTATTGATGAATATGTACCTTAAAATTGTTCTATTTTTCATTATCTATGATAACTTTAAGCATAATGCATTTGAATGTTTGCCTCTCTTGGTTTTAACAATTTTTGCTATTGCTTGATGGAAATTCCTTCATTCTTAGTGTCATCTCAAACTGACAGATTATGTCCTTTTCTAGTATTTTCACTTTTTATATATGTCTATAAATTTTAAATGTGTTTCTTACATGCACCTAATTGTTGAGTTTTGTTTCATATCAATCCCTCTATATATATTTTTGAATTGGAAAACAAATCATGTATTTTTAGAATTATAATTATTAAGTTTATGTTCCTTACATTTGTATATACACACATAAATACATACCCATACCTTCTCTTTTAAGTCAGTACTCTTGTTTTTACTAGTCTGAACTCTGTCTCCTCGTCCCAAACAGCTGTACCTCCTACTACTTGCATAAATATGTTCTTATTCTTGACTTCTCTTTTCTTTAGTCCTTCCTTTCCCAATTTAGAAGCATAATGGACTCTAATTCTCACTGTTCTTCACTTCATTCATTAAACTTTTCCAGTGCCACTTATCATGAAGTATTTTTCCCTTGTTCTTCCTGTGCTCTTCCAGGATTCTCTAGAATACATTCACAGAAATGATCATTCTCAATGAAGAAAGAGGGAAGTGTTCTATAAGCCAAGTCCAAAATAGTCATTACCAGAGTCCTCCCAGACCCTGATTCACCCTCTTCTCTTTCTGTCTACCAAAAGGCATTCATCTATATTATTCTACCAAATATGATACCAGTTTTATTGGGAGTAGGAACCTTTACCCCTAAATACTGATTCATTTTCTCTATCAAATCATATTACAATTCTTCCTTTTATTTCTCATAACCATTGATATAGAATAATAGAATATTCCATTGATAGAATAATCTATTGATAGTCTGATTTAATCCCTATGGAATCTGAGGTATTTCTACTTATAAAATTTTATTTTTTTGGTTCTATAGTTCTAAAATTTGTCTACATTAGTTCTGCTTTTTTGGTCATTTATACTGCAGGTTTTCTTCTGTTGTTCTGTGGATTATCAAGGTGAACTTAAATGTCTGCTTCCAATATTTCTGGGCAATTTTTCTACATGATTTCTTGAAGTATAGTATTTAGGTTTACTTTTATCATGATACTTTTACTGAAGTCATGTGATCCTCAGAGTGTCTCTTTTCATTTTTCATTATTACATTCTAATTGTAATTTTCTTTTTCAGAGTGTCAGTTGTTATAGAGAGTATCTCTGTCTTGTTCTTAATTCATAAGTGTCTAGGTAGGCCTTTATGCTCTTCTTTAAGACTTCTAATGACTGTTTCCCAATTTTCTTAATTTATTCTATGATTGGTTTTCTAAACTATTCTAAATATTCTTGGAGTTGCTCCATTATCATTTTGTAGAACCTTATAGAAATTGAAGTGATGGCCTTACCTTATAGAATTTGAAGTGATGGCCTTACCTTCCCCAGAAGATTTTGAGTCATTTTCCTTTGTGGCAAATTACTTGCTAATGAGATTGACATTTTCTGGGAATACTCCTTTCTGTTCTTCCTCAGTAAGCTTTTGTCTGTCTTAGTGATCTGCTTTGGTGCTTTTCCTATGGTGTCCATACTAAATATAAACTTACTGCCAATTCTTCACCTTTAGAAGGCTGAGTTCTATTGTGCCCTCTCTACTGTGATACCTATTCTCTGCTCTCCCCACCTCCAAGGGTTGGACAAGGTCTTATCTCCTTTGGATGGTAAAGGGGTCTAGTTGGGCCACTGGTGCAGAGAAGCTCTAAAGCTCTAAATGTTCACAATAATTGGATCTAATTTTCTTCTTCCCTAATCCCATTCTTTAGGCATCCAGTATTCTCTTTGCCATTCATTTTCTTCAATCCTTAGTCTGGCCCAGGGTAGAGGTGGTCATGAATGTTTTAGAGAGATTCTCTCAAAAGTTTCTGTATTTAAGTATCATATTCACTCTTCTCTTACTACTGATATTGTCTGTTTATTTCTTTTCATGTTCTATTAATACATTTCATCAGGTCTACATTTCTTTCTGGCCTTCTTCCTTTTTCTCTTCTCTTCCAAGGTCCCTTATATTCTCTCAGAATAGTATAAATGACTAGAAAATTAAACTGCCCTTTCTTTTTATGGGAAGGACCTAAAAAGGAGTGGATATCCACCTGTTAGCCTTCACAGAATCTCTAATGACAGTAGAGGAGAACTGCTTGATTTTTTTTTAGGTCTCTTTGAAATCTAGGATATCAAGACCTGCTGTCTTCTGACTCTTATTAATGACCATTTAATTACAAAGGCAACCTCTGCTTTCTGACCTTAACCAGTGACAAATCAGAAAGTGCCTTAGCCTATGGGAAATTTTACCCTGCACTATGACCAGCAGAAGCTAGCAAAATGCAGGAACCTTCTCCTTGGCTTTCCATTGAAGTCAACAACAGAAAATAAGCAAGAGAAAATGTGTTTTTAGTAATAAGGGCCACCTGAGCCTTTCTGTTGTGTTTGGCACAGTCTGTTGGGACAAAAATAACAGGAATCCATGTCTAAATGCAGTGTGTTACAAAGGTCCTAGTGCAGTTTTTACTCCTTCAAAGCCAAAAACCCCACAAAGACACCCTGTTTAGCTCCTTATAAAATAATTTCCTTGCCACAAAGTGGGCTAGCCGACAATAGATATACTTAGTCTTACAGATACATAATGAAGCTGAGATTGGAGAGGTTATATGTTCAAGGTCATGTAAACTTGAACCTAAGTTTTTTGACCCTCAAGGTCCGTATTTTCCATGAAATGGTGAAAAATACTAAAGGGAGTCTGAGGAAGCAGCAGATTTCTTCTCTGCTTTGAGAAACTAGGGGGAAATGTTCTATTTCAACCAGCCCCTAGCCTCCCCAGCCACCATGGCATCCCTGCAATTGGTTCCTTCAAACAAGATTTTACCTAATTATAAAAAAAAAATGTAGATGGAGGTTTGTTAATTAGCTTCCTCTCTTTTTCAGCCCTCACTTCACCACTGGATTACGCTGACTCAAAGATCATTCACCCAGTTTCAGCAGGTCCTGCTAATACTATGGCATCCATGCCAGCTCTTGGGAGTAGGGCAAGGGCAGAAGGAGCCTCATGGTCCTTGTGTGCCTTCAGACACTGCCCACTGTTGATGGTCAACACTGATGGGGCAGTTGGCACAGCCTGGGTCTCACTAAAGACAAAAAGGAGGCAGGTCAGACTTTCTGCCACGTATCTGCCAGTGGGTATTACTGTCATTATAGACAGCAAAACATCCCAGGGAAAAAAGAGATTTCAAACCCCACAAGCTCAGCCCTCCTTTCTCCTTGTTCTCTGTGCCTTATAAAAATAGAAAGAACACATGTTCCCATTAGTCACTTGCTGGAGGGCAGCTGTGGGGTATATGCAAGCAGCCTGTACACTAGAACCAAATTTGAATATCATTTGCATATTCCAGGTAGACAATGGCATAATACACATACTCCCTCCAGTGAGGCAGTGAGATAGAAACCAGATGACATTTGTTAGAAATAAGGCCTATCGTTTGTATGTTTTCAAATCCACTTGATAAGGCCCCTCATGGTGATGGAGGCCCACCCCAGTTAGAGATGCATTCAGAGGAGCTTTTAATTAAACTTTTGTGAGGGAGGACCAGATCTCCCGAGAGAGAGAGAGAGAGAGAGAGAGAGAGAGAGAGAGAGAGAGAGAGAGAGAGAGATGGAGTGGATGGTGGATGGAGTGGAGAGATAGGGAAGAACAGGTCAGACAGATGATGGGGTGGAGAAAGAGTGAGAGATAGGGTCAGGGAGATGGAGTGGAGAGACAGACAGTTAGACAGAAACACAGTGTTTCTCTTTTTGTTTGTCCCAAACTCTTTGAATCTGCTGGAGTTGAAATCCTTCCTTCTGCATTTTAGCCCTCTCTTCAGAAGCATTTGGAGGGAATCTTGTTGCTAGCCCAGAACTATGTGCTGTTTCTGAGCCTTTAAATCCTGAGTGATCTCTGGCTTCCGAAGCCACCTGTGGGAGTTCAAAGGTCAACTTTTGGGGATGTAATCAGTGTCTGAGCCACACAGGACACAATTGCTTTGAGGTCATGTCAAGGCACAGCCAGAGGGAAAAAGAAATAATCCTGTCGCAGTCTACAGGTGGCTTTCTTATTGACCCTCCATTTCCCATCTGAGAGGAGAACCTATTCTAAGAGACAAAGGTTTCCCTTGTGTCTTTGACCTGATTTGACCTGACCTCTGTAACTCTATCAGGACCAATGGCCAGTAGTTATCAACTGTCAATAACCAGTCAAAAAACCCCACAACTAGACACCATTTCATTCATAATCTGGGGCAGGCCTATTTGCTGATCGATCATGAACTTGCAAGGTGACACAATACACTCATTGTCCCCCATCTTCTCATCATAATATGGAGGATATGTGCTTCGACAAATTGAATGATCTACTCCTCTCCTGCCCCACTCTTGGGGCACTTAGTAAATATCAGATGGATTGATTGAAATCAAAGGTGAATGGGAGGTCTGTATCATTCCTCTGAAGAATCAAATGTCAGTGAACCACAGTGCCAAAGTACTAATTAGTGTATCTCATTAAGGCTGCCTTACTAAAAATACTGGAGCAAAGGAGCAGGGCTACATGGTCCCAATTATCTGGCTAATCCAAAAGTCATTTTCATTTGCTTAAATTACTCACACAATTATGACAAAAGAGATTGCACCCAACCTCAGTAATCTAGCTCAGCAGCCTCAGATCAGCAGCAACATTTTATATTAGATAGAGAACCAGGCTGAGTTAAGGAAGATCTGGGTTCAAGTCTTGCTTATGATAAATATTATGTGACCCTGAACAAGTCTCTTAGCTTCTCTAAGCCCAGAGATAAATCTCTGGGTTGAGAAATTGCAATGCAAGAGATCTGCCTTGGTATAGGAATTTTAGCCCTGTCTGATAGCCAATATTCAAATTCATTAGATCAGTTGTAATTCCCTACTTTATCCTATACTGTCTCAACTCAACAAAGGTTTCGTAATTTTTTGCTGACATGTAAGTGTTTGTGGAAGCAATCAGAGACATAAAACGGGGTCAGCAAACTGCTGGCCAAATGCTGACCAAATCCTGCCAGCTGCCTAGATGGGTCAAGAGCTAAACATGGTTTTTACATTTTTAAATAAAGTTTTATTGTATTTAAAAACATAAAATCCATTCTTACTTCACTGTATGGTGGCAGTAGATTTAGCCCTTGGCTGTAATTTGTTGACCCCTGATAAAAGGGAATGACCCCAGACAACTGGGAGTCCAAGGTTTTATTTCTCATTTGTCCAGAGAACTGAGGGGATTGGAGGTTGGGCTGGGTCAGGATTTGGATCAGTCACTCAGGTTACCTCCTCATAAGGCTGGGGGAAACAATTATTTTGCTGAAATTACCAGCTGATCCACTTAAACACTCAATTTGGAGTATTGCTTTCCTTGGACTTCTAGAATTAAAGAAAATACCAATCTCTTTTTCTTCTACTATTCAACATCTCATCAAAGCATGTAGGTGATCGCTGCTTCCCATGCCAGCACAACAAGACTTTGGACAAGTTCCACCAAAGTAGATAGCTTTTGGGATTAGATAGTTGTCGACCTAAGACTAGGTTGGCCAAGTCTGGAGAGGCTGAACAACAAACTAGCCACAAAGTAATGAAATATTTTGGGTGCACCAACTTTCAAAGATCATCCAAGAAGTGAGAAAAGGATTGTGACTTCCATTGGTGAAGGGATTACTCATTAAATTACAGTGGTCAGTTTATATTTAACACTTTCACCATCATCTCAATATTAGTAACAAAAATGGCACTCATTTGATGCTTCTATGCAGCATCTCAACATTGTCTTTTCCCTGGTATTCTGTCAATTGGAAATGCTTGTTTCTTTCAAAGCTTAGTTTGAATAGCACTGCAGCCTACATGAAGCCTTACCTTCTCCCCTCATGTTTTTTACCCTCCTGCTCCCCAATGAGTTAGAATTTATTTTGTTCTATTTTGCTTGAAAATTGTATATACTCATAGTGGCATTGGTCATCTATCCAGGTAGAACAGAAGCTTCTTACTGGTAGGCACAGCTTTCATTTTTGTCTTTGCTTGCCTAGTATCTCAGGAGTAATACGTAAGTAGTAAGTTACCAATGTTTTATTTATTTCTATTAATGTTTATTCCTATTAAAATAATAACTTGAAACCTCACAGAAATAAGATTTGCATAAACACATGATAGGGAGACTAAAATATTAACATATGACCCCAGGGTTGAAAAGGTATTAAATAACAGTAATTTTCCATTTACCTGATAGAATTAGGAGACGAGGTATTATTCTCTATAAGTGAATTTTCTAGATAATGGAAACTTATCCCTTTGCAAGCACTGAAACTTCTTAAATTGCATCCGTTTCAGAAGAAGATCTTTATAAATAGTACAATATTGTATAATTTTTGCTTTCTGAAATAGAACATCTTGAGTAAAATTTAACCTTTTATTGTTCATTCAGAGTTATACTTAACCAAAAGCAGCCAGGGGATCAAGAGCCTAGTCATGAGTCAGGAAGACCTGAGTTCAAAATCAATCTCAAACACTTACTAGTCGCTTCACCTCTGGCCGTCTCCGTTTCCTTATAAGTTAAATGGAAATAATAGAGGCTACCTTTCGTGTTATTGTGAATATTATATAAGATTATATTTTAAAAGAACTTTGCAGATCTTAAAGAGCTATGTGATGCTACCTAGTCATAGTGATAGTATTGTTATGTTTTACATGCTTTCATTTTATTTTTTCCAATTACATGCAAAGATAGTATTCTTAATAATTACCGAACTGTATTACAATTGTGCAGTGGACAGAGCACTGGTTTGGGAATCAAGAAGACTCATCTTACTGAGTTCAAATCTGACTCCAGATACTTACTAGCTGTATAACCCTAGGCAAGTCACTTAGTCTCATTTGTCTTAGTTTCCCCATCTGTAAAGGGAGCTGGAGAAGAAAATGGCAAACAGTTCCAATATTTTTGTCAAGAAAACAACAAATGAGGCCACAGAGTATCAGGTATGACTGAACAGCAACATTACAATGCTATCCCTTAGGGATTTTGAAACTTTGGAGGTTTAACTAAATGGTGCCAGAGTGATATGCTATTTAAGTTCTTGTATTAATCTTTTTAATTTTTTAAATTCTAATGGTCAGATTTCCAACTATTCCTTCTTTCTACTATATTTTCACTTCGAATATGGTCTTCCCCTTTTTATATTCCTATTTAACCTTATGAACTTGGATACCATATCACTAATCTCATTAGGTTTCTGGCTCAAATAAAAATAAAGAGGCATTTTAGTGATGGATGACTTGAACTCTCAAGAACAAAGCTCCTGAGGCAGTGTGGTATAGTAAAAAGAACATGGGACTTTGAGTCAGAGAGACCTATATTTATTCGAATCCTGAATCAGACACTGGAGACCATAGGCAAGTCACTTAATCTCTCTGTACCTCAGTTTCTTCATTTGTAAAATTCAGATATCAATAGCATCTCCCCCACAAGGTAAATAAAAATTTACAAAACTTAAAGCACTTTGTGTTAGCTACTATTTTAGCAAAATTTATTCAAATCTCCTCCTCTTTGACTTGGTTTCATTTTGGATGTTTAATGTTCTTTTTTTTCTTATCTTTTTTTATTCTTCTCATTTCTGATAAGCTAAGCTTACCAGATCAGTGGCCTCTTGAAAAATGATATATTACCTACTGTATTTATATTTCACATTGACTAGAAGATGGAAAATAAGTATTATTAAATTGGAAAAAAATATGAAACACAAGAATGTAATGGAAGCCCATTGTCTAGGCGTGCATTGTCACAATACATTTTTGCACATACAATAATAATATTTAATTTATCATTAAGCATCTGCAAATGTTATCAGAGCATTCTTTGCATACTCTAGTGCAAGCTCCCTTAACATTATGCTATTTTATTAATTCAGAGGACAGTAGTATTGAAGGATTAAGGAAAGTTGAAGGTTGGATCTGGGCTTTTTATTTTTCCCATCAAAAATGTCCAATCAACAATGTTTGATTTCTTTTGTTTTAATTGAGAGACTTCCAACAAAGCTTGGTTTTGCTAATGAGTGGTTCAGGGGTGCTCTATACTCAGTAACTGACAGACAAGTCTGAAGAACATTAATCTTCTGTCTGAAGGTGGGAGGAAAAGGGAGGTTGAATGTGGTATCAGTAGATTTGCCTAATCTGGAAATGCCCACCAAGATCCAATTCCCAATGAATTCAAATCTGTCAAGAGAATGAGGAGTATAGACTATGGCTTGCTGCCATTATAATTTTGTCAGGTTAGCTACAATATTGGGGGACAAACACTGGCTTTTCTCAAGGAGAGGCAGATTCCGCTCTCCAGTGATTGCGATAGCAAATACATCAATCATTATGAACTAGTAATAGCTCAAATGTAGCCCTGACCATTTGAACCAAGGGCAAAAATGATGAAAGAAAAAAAAATTCAAGAGAATAGGAAGCAAATAAAATGCAGATAACTGGATGAAAGAAATAACCAGAACTCTTTCCCAGGCTTTTTCCTCAGTTCTAGAAATGGTTAGAATTTTTTTTTCTATTGGTAGAAAAATAGTAAAAGTAAAAATGTAATCACCTTCTTATTACCTTCAGTTTGAACATGATCAGCATTTTAAAAGAATAACTATTAATGATAATAGCTAAAAATTCATTGCATTTTGAAGTTTTTATAACACCTTATATATAAACTATTATATCTCATTTTATCCTTATGTATATATTATCTCCATTTTAAAGATTAAGAAACTGAGGCACACATATTAAATGATTTGCTGAGAGTCATGTTTGAGTAAATGTCTGAGGCAATATTCAAATTAAGTCTTTCATTATTCTATCCAGTTTTCCTCCTTGCTGTCTCATCCTGCCTCTAGGTTGAAAAACAAAAATATTCATTGGATGTAATAAATACAGATGTAAATTTTTTATGGTGCTTTAACATTTGAAAAAGAAAACTTGTCATACATCTTCACACTTAAGCATCATGACATCCAGGTGATGTAGTTTTCATAGTGCTCTTATCTTTATTTTACAGGTGAGGAAATTGAGAATGAGAAGACAAATGACTTATCTCAGGTCTCATAGATAGCAAGGACTACAGAAAGGATTTGTCTGCATACTAACTACTATGCCCAAAAGATGACCAAGATAAAATAGGCAATCCTAAAATAATCACTAATGCTAGTCTTTTGAGTAAACTTAAATTTGAATATTGGCATCCTAAACTCTTTAGGGGAGAGATAAGTAGAAGGGATAGAAGGTTATACTGTCAGTCAGGGTTCCCTAGGACTAAGCAGCATTTCTGATACAGAGGGCTGTGTGACCAACAGCAAATTTCTTAAACTAGCATTGCCCATGAGCAATTGTATAGGTTGTAAAATAGGTGTCTATTTGCATTGGTGGGAGGAATTTTCTCCTCAGGAATTCCTCATATCAATAAAATAATAATGGCTAGAATTTATAGTGTGTTAAAGTTTGCAAAACACTTTACTTAGGTTATCTCATTTTATACTCACAACTTGAGAAATTAAGAATGATTACGTAATCCCCATTTAATAGATGAAAAAATTGAGTCTGAGAGAGGTTAAGTGATTGAGATTACTCTTGGCAATTGAATCTGGACTTTAATATAGGTCTTCCTGATTCTAGGTCTGTCCACTGTTATACAGCTACCAATGAAATCTTAAGTATGGTCTCAAAAGAAAAAAAAAAACTTCCACCCTCCTCTCCCCCGCCCAAAACCCCAAACCAATACCTCTTTAGCTACTTTCTATGCCTATAGCTTCCTCTTGAAAACCTGATATTGGGAATGAAGTATTTAATTATTTGAAAACATGTTTTTAAAATCCAATTTCACAGAGCTCCCACTTGCCCACCTAGAATGGATCATATTTCCTTTCCCTCTATATCTCCCCAGAAAAAAAATCATCACCACTAACAGAAAATCCAGAAATATACAGAAAAGATAAAAAATGCTGTTTCCTTTTTTAAAAAAATCATCATACCAACAGAAAAATCCAGAAATGTATTATTAGATACAGAGAAGATGGAGACACTGAAAATTGCTATAGATTAAGCTGCTAAGTGTGGCAAACAATTTGGAATTCTGGGAGAAAAGTGATTAAGATGTCTCTGACCTTTGAATCAAAGATCCCTCAGCTAGGCAGATCATCCAGTCCCCTTCCCAACCCTTCCCACTTCCACCAGCCATATGTTGAAGACTGAAGGAAAAGATCTACTCATGGCAACATATTCACAGCTACACTTTGAGAGGTAACAATAGGTCTATTAGATCTTTTTAAGTGCCTATTACATATCAGACACTGGGATAAACCTACAAGATACTAATAAAAGTTCTCTCTTGTCTTCAGGGAGCTTTTGTTCAAATGGAAACAGGAAAACACATACGAGATACCTATAATTTAAAGGGAAGATCACCTTAAAAGGGAAAATATTAATACCTGGGGGTGGGGTGGGGGTGGGAAGGGGGAACCAAGTAAGGCTTCAGGCAGAACATGAAGTATTTGAGTTCAGGCTTGAAAGAAGCCAGGAATTCTGCAGAGAGGAGGTAAGGAGTAGAGTATTCTAGGCTCAGGCAATGGTCAGTACAGAGACATGAGATGGAGATTGGAGATAGGTTGCCATAGTCAAGCAATAAATAAGGTACCTGAATTCTAAAGTTTATATTGGGGAGCAAAGTGTAAGATGACTGGAGAGATATTAAGACACTTTTTTTTAAAGAAATACAAAGGAAAAGAAGTAAAAGGAAGAGCTAGGACTTATTATTGTTGAAGTTCAGTTGTTTTTCAATCATGTCTGTTTTTCTATGATCCCATTTGGGATTTTTTTTTGGCAAAGATCCTGAAGTGATTTACCATTTCTTTCTCCAACTCATTTTACAAATAAAAAAAATTGAAGCAAACAGGTTTAAGTGATTTTCCCCTGGTCACACAGCCAGTGTCTCTCTCAGGTTAGATGTGAATTTGGGTTTTCCTTACTCCAGGTCTACCTGCCATAATCCTGAGATAGAGGGCATTATAATTAACCCCATTTTACATAGGCAAATAGAATTTAAGTGTCTTAACCAAGACCACACAGCTAGTAAGTGACTAAGACTGAATTTGAACTCCAGTCTTCCCCACCTCAGGTACCACTTTCCACCTGCTATACCACTGAGCTGCCCAATAACTAACTATGCCATCACTTTGGAGAGGTGAGGGACTATGGGGATAGAATTTTGCATCTGTTGTAACTGAGCCATGTGCTTTTGCTGAATTGTTTTTCTTTGTTACAAGATAAAAAGTACCTGGGAATAAAGGTAGAAAAGGGATCTATACCTGTAAATAATTGAAAAAACTATCCATAAAAACTTAAAATTCGGGGACATTCAGAAAACACCAATACAAGGGGCTGCATACAAGACAAGCCAGTTATTTCATACCTCTGTAGGACCCAGACCTTGGAGGTATTTCCCCTCCTCCCTAAACTGAAGGAAATTAACTGTATCCCGCTCTCTCTTCCATGGAAAGGTCTCTTAGGGCCTAGTGTCAGCAGAGGGGTAGGGCGAGAGGCCCATCAGGTTCATTAATTGCTTGAAAGTTAGAACAGTCAGTCAGCAGAAGGGATTGCTGACCTGGCTCCTAAGTTTAACCCACTGCAAGATGATTAAAGGCAGTTTGGAATATTAAAAGGGCCGCCTGGGAGATGAATGAAAGCCTTCCCTCTTTCCTCCCAGCAGTTCTGTTCATCTCCAAGCTCAGTGGCATGGGGACTGGCCTTCTTTCTCTTGATCCTTCCAGACAAGTTTCTTCAGTAGGAAAAAAAATACAAAAAAAAAAAAACTCAAACCAAAAAAACTCAGAGAGTGTTACATCTTTAGAGAGAGTCTCATTCTCCAGCCCAACACAATTGACTCCATCTACATCCATGCTCAACTCCATATTCTCCGCATATAAAGAGGCAACTTCCATCTCTGCACGCAGAATAGAAAGCAACTTGCAATTATATAATTAGATTGATACACACTTTCCCCATTAGTGTTTGCTGCTGTGGCCAGTCACGCTGCTTACAGGAAAATGAACTCCGTTAGTTTGAATATTACAGTTTATTTTTCCTCTCCCATCCTCCCACCCCAAGATATCTTGCTGAATTTCTTGATCTCTTTTCAGAAGCCTGCTGATTCTCTTCTTTCAAGCTGGTCCTTGGAGTTTGAGGGTCTCAGAGGCGTGTGTATTGCAGAAATTAGACTTAGCTGGCATATTTACCTTGAAAAGCTCAGGGTCTACGGAAAGAGGCCCCTGGAAACAGACTGCAGGAGAAATGGGAAATAAAATGGTATATAGGATCGACACCTGAGAGGGATTGATTCTTGTGCCTCTGATTGAAAAGCAGAGATTGGAGTGGTGTAGATTACTCAGGGAGATTGTTCAGAATGGAATCAACCTCACACAAAACTGGGGGAGAACTCCAAACACTATGGACACAACCATGTTCTTTTTCAGCAGCCAGTCTGATCCTCTGTCGAACAAACAGAACAAATCACAAGTCACTCAGCTGCCACTAGGTTTCCAAGATCCATCTCATTTTATGTAACAATCTGAGTTTTTGAGGGTTTTTTGGTTTGTTTTTGTACTGAAGAAACATACACCACTAGTTTTGTCAATTATGTTGGGCTGGAGAATGAGATTTTCTCTAAAGATGCAACACCCTGAGTTTTTTGTTTGTTTTTTTCTACTGAAGAAACTTGTCTGGAAGGACCAAGAGAAAGGTCTTAGGGAGTAATGAGAGTATAATAGGATGAAGTGAGAATTTATAGAAACATCCACCAGACTGCCAATATATATGGGAGCTATCTAAATCATTGCATGAACTTTCAAAAAAAAGTTTGAGTGATTTTTAAAACCTGATGCAAGGGACTATATGGAGAAAAAAAAAACAGAAAATGGAAAAAAAAAAACCAGAAATGTTTCCAAACATGACAAATCCTAAATCATGAGCAATTGAAATCAGTTCTTGCTGTGGAAAAAAATCTTCAATGACTTCTATTAAAATGTAAACTGGTTGAAATCAGAAACTCATTTTGTATTTGTGATTTCCTTGCTCAGGAGAGTGATTGGCACACAGTAAGCATTTAGTAAATCTTGTTTCCCCTTTACCTCTGTCCTTCATTTCCTCCCTCTCTCCCTTAATTAGGAGCTAAATATCACATTATCTGATGCATCTTTCAATTTAGTAAACTTTTATAATACTCTTATCACATGTAGGTCACTCTGCTAAGTATTAGAAATATAAAAATTTTAAAAACTATAAAAAACCCCTGCCCTCAAAAAACTCATATCTTCCTCCTAGGAGTGATAAATCTAAGATGGAAGAAATCAAATTGGCTCTAAGTTGTGACCTCTACCTACTGTACCTTCCTAAAGAAGATGAGGAAGCTTGCCAAATCAATTCAATTCCCAATTTGAGTATGGAGTAAGCCACCATGTTTATGGTGAATGGATTCTCCCAGACATAAAGGAATCATTGTGGCCAGCCATTCAAATGGTCTTCAAAATCATTAGCTCCCTCTCAATTCAATTTGGTTGGCATCAACCTCATTTAGAAATGCCACTCCCTTCTTTTTTTGAGCTGGCTGTCCCTCCTTTTATTGCTCCCACAGTACAGCAGATTAAGAGATCACAATCATCATCCTTTAGCAAATATATTCTGGCAACCCTGAACAGATATCCATGAAAACTGACAAAAAGTATTAGAGACAAGAGATAGCATAAATTAAATTTCTTTTAGGTCTCTTGCCTGATTTCCTTTAGACATGCCCTGATTTCTTTTAAGTACTGGCTATATACTCATTTTCAAGATTCATTTGGGTTATCTTTAGGTATCTGGAGTGCCATTTAGAATCGTACTCATTTAGTAAATGATACCCCAGTGTCCTGAAAGAGTTAATTCTCTTCTTAAAGATTAGCAATTTACTTTCTACTTAGCAGCAGGCTAAGGACCAGTGCTTACAAATGTCTGTGAGCTCCTTAGAGAAAGAGATATTTTTATAAATATTGGTTATAATAATTATAATTATTAAAATAATGTCAACCTACAGAATTATTTTTATACATATCCTTTCCCATCCCTTCTAATAAAGAAACTTGATTGGCATCAGGAATACCAAGAGTAAATTGTCTAAGGAGCTTGCTGCAAGATGCTCCAAAATAAGTCCATTCAACCAACCAACCAACCAACCAACCAACCAACCAACCAGCCAACCAGTCTACCAACCAACCAAATAGCCAATCATGTTTCATTAAGCATGTATAAAAAACATCAGCTGTTATTTCCACTCAAGTAACTTCCAGCTTACAAAGGGAGACCAGTATATACAGACAAAGGGAAACTTAAAGAAGATATACTAAGTATTAAATGAAAGGTATGGAAAGGAAATATTAGAGGAATTCAGAGGAGAGAGAGATCCCTTTGACTAGGGGTCCCCAGTACTGTTGAGCATAAGGATCCATATTCAACTTTAAAAAAAAATTCACGGACCCTCCCCCAATCCCTTACAAGACAGAAAATGTACTTGAGTTTCCTCTGATTGGGAAAATACATAGTAATGAAATATGACTATGAATATTAAGTTTTTAAATAATGATAAGATTAACATATGTCACTAGTACTTTAATGCTGGCAGACCACTTTATATATTGTAATTTATTTGAACCTCACCACAACCATGGGAAATAAATAATACAGGTATTATCTTCAGGGAAGATAAATGATTTCCTCTTGGTCATACAGCTAGTAAGAATTAAGAGTTAGGTTCTCAACTCAAACATATGTGTTTGTACACATACACACATATATGTGTGTGCATGGATACATTTGCCTATATATATATATATATATATATATATATATATGGTTTTATATTATATATATATATATATACTATAAATATATGATTTAGTGCACTGTATTTATGGTATTAAACAAACTATTATGTAGAGTCACATTGATTATTTTCTCATTAGATTTAAAGTAATAATAATAACAATGATAGTAATAAACATTTACATAACACTTTAAGGTGTTATGTTTGGAGTCAGGATTCTGAAGTCAAATTCCACCTCTGACCCTTAGAGGTTGACTCTTGGTCAGACACTTAAGCTCTATCTTGAACCTTAGGAAATCTTAATTGATTTGCTTTATTGTTATGGTGGCTAGAGTACCAAGCCTGGAGTCAGGAAGATCTGAATTCAAATTCAGCTTTAGATACTTACTGACTGGGTGACCCTGGACAAGTCTCTTATCTTTGCCTCACTTTTCTCATCTGTAAAATGAGCTGGAGAAGGATGTCAATTCTACTCTGCATCTTACCAAGAAAACCCAAAAAGAGGTCATAAAGAGACAGACATGACTGAAACAACTGAACAACAACAAAACTTAGGTAGAGGGAGTTCTCACAATAAAAAATTTTCCATACTTAGGAAATCACAAATACTTCTTATATTCTTTGAAATTCATTATATTTGCCATGCTTTAACTGAACTAAAAAAATTGTGAAATTATTCCCTCTGGATCATTTTGAAAATACATTTGAATTTGGGGAAGCTCATGACCTTAATGTTTCTGGCTTTTAGGAAATGAGGAACACATTTGTTGTGCATGTACTTTTAATCTCCTCTGTTGATCAAGAGAACAGCAACAAGCACAATGGACATGGCCCATTGCCTTCCAAATTGAAACTTCCTAGATAATGCAACTTCACTGAGCAATGGGACCCGTATCTTCTTGCATAATAGTAGAATGTTTTAGGGTCTTGCCTTCAAAATTGATATTTCCTAGATAACGCAACTTCACTGAGTAATGAGATCCATGTCTTCTTGCGTAAATAGAATGCTTTAGGGTCTTGTCTTCAAAATTGAAATTTCCTAGATAATGCAACTTCACTGAGTAATGGGACCCACATCTCCTTGCATAAATAGTTGGATGTCTTAGGGTCATAAGCTAGGATCTTAATTTGATATGAAGAACAATTAGGAACTTCTATAGAGGCACAAGGAAAGGAGTACTAGTTACTGTGATCCCTAAGAAAAAAGTGGTTAGGCCAAGTGGTAAAGACTGAGTGACAGAGAGAAAGACAGCATTGGACTAGGATTCTGAGGATCTGTGTTCTAATCCCATTTTTTGCCATAATCCAGCTCTGTGAACTCAGGAAAACCAATCTAGCCTCTCTGGACTAATTTGACATTGAACTAAGTACCTTTCTAGTTCCATCCAACATCTTACAACTATCCCTGAGGGCAAGAAGGCAAAAGAGAGCATCTAGACAATATGCAGAGATTAGTGTCAAAGGGTGGATCTATCAGATGCCATAATGGAAAAAAATCATAATGGCAAATGACTGGGTGTCATATGTGTTCAGGATCCCAGATGTGAAGAGAATGGATAGAGATAGAGATACTTGTAATGGAAAATGTGGGTAAATTCAGGGAACACTGAGAAGTCAAAATATCTCTGCTTATTTTTCTATGGCAACTGGGGAGCTAGATGGTACAAAAGATAGAGAACTAGAGTTAGGGTCAGGAAGAACTGATTTCAATACCATCCTCAAACACTTTTTTTTAGTTTCTGTAAGGTAGTAGGGTTAAGTGACTTGCCCAAGGTCACACAGCTAGGTAATTATAAAGTATCTGAGGATGGATTTGAATTCAGGTCCTCCTAAATCCAGGGCCCAGGGACACTTAGCTGCCCTCCTCAGACACTTAATAGCTGTATAACCCTGGGCAAGTCACTTAACCCTGTTTGCCTCAGTTTCCTCATCTGGAAAATTACTCTGATATATTTGCCAAGAAAATCTTAAATGAGGTCATAGAAAGTGGATCATGACTGAAACAAGTCAATAACAGCAAATGCAAAGGGGAGATTTTTTTTAGACTGTTTAACTTTCAGCTCTGACTTCACAGCTGGACTTTAGTCAAAATTTCTATCAGGATATTTTCCCTGTGATGTCACTCAAAATTGAACTTATCTTTTTTTGTCTTTTCAAGAACCAATTTCACACTTTTCTCAGCTTCTAAGGAAAATTCAACTCAGTTCAATGAACATTAAGTGTCTACTGTTTAAAAGATGCTGTGCTAGTTGCTAGGGATTTGAAACCAAAGACCAAAATAGTCCCAAAACTTGAAGTTATATTCTATTTAAATCAAGGACTTGCTCAAATGGATTTGGGAGTCATTTAAATATACAATTGTATTTGACTTCACTGGATACAATGAGATGAACAAACAGGAGACTAAAAAAACTGATCCTTGATGAGCAAACACTGACATGAAAACAACATGAAATCCATAACAATTTTTGCCATCTTCTAGGCTAGAAATCTTCCATCTTCAATTCTCCCATATTATTTTTTAAATTATTCTATGATGATAGCTTACTCTTGTTTCTGAAATATCTCTTGGATGCTTTCCTTATCTTTACATTCTTATTGCTATGAAGTGAGTTCAGACCCTAATTACTTTAATTGTTAGTGAGGACTTAGGATCACAAATAGAGCCTTATTTAAGAATTCTAGCACCTAGGAGAAATACAGTAGGGAGAAGGATGGGACTTTGTTTTCTTTAGAAGAACTATTTTAAAGTTTCTACCTGGGTCATACTTGGTCTGAAAGAACCCAAGAACCTCCATCTTTCATTTTCCCTCATTTTCACTGATTGCCGAGAATATTCTGCCTTGTTAACTTTTCCTCTTTCCTTCCCCAACTCTCTTCAGATCCCTACTAAAAGCTTCCCTTCTACAGGAAGCCTTTCCTTAGTTCCTTTAATATTAGAGCCTTGAATATTATCATTGTATATATCATGTTCATGTATAGTTATTTATATGGAGTCTCCCCAATTATATTGTGAGCCCTTTGAGGGGGGAGCTTGTCCTTTACTTTTCTTTGTCTCAGGACAGTATTTAATAAACCTAATGGAGAGAAAAGAAAAATAAGGAGAAAGAAGAATTCCTTAGTCATCATGCTTTTAAGATGATAGTACGCGCAGTGGGTTTGGATAAAACCCATCGCATCTCTAGTCCAAGTGGGCTGCGCTCTCCTATTTGTTTGTCATGGACAGATAGCTTTGGGAACGGAACTTACCAGTTCAGAGGTAGTCCAGCTGTTTTCCAGTCCAATAAATAATCAACTCTGCTTTTTGGTAGTTTCTCTCTATCCAAACTTTGAACAATTTCAATAGCCAGCTGCTTTCCTCCAGTGAACTATTTCATTGGTTTGTGGAAGCTTGTAGAAGGCATTATTATTAATTTTTGTAAAGATTGTATCCCTCCCCTTCTCCTCCCACTAGAATGTAAGATTTTTGAGGGCAAAAACTTATTTTTGTAGGGTTTTGAGTCTGTTTCCCTTACCTAAACTGGACTTTGTATAGAGCAGAAACTGCATGAGTGTTTGTTGAATTGCTTAATTAATTTAAATTCTGTATAATGCTGCCAGACTAATCTTTTTAGACCAAGGGTTCATAACCCTTTTGTATATCATGGATGCCTTTGGCAGACAGATGAAACCTATAGACCCCTTCTCTGAATAATGTTTTTAAATTTGTAAAATAAAACACATAGAATTATAAAGGAAACCAATTATACTGAAATACAGTTATCAAAACATTTTGAAAAATAAGTTCTTGAAACTCAAGTTAAGAGCTCCTGTTTTAGAATAAGGCTTTTTTATCATGCGTCCTTTTTTCTCAAGAACCTATAATGACTCCCTATTTCCTTCAGCATTCAAGTCTAAACATTTTTCCCTGACAATTGGAGTTCTATATAATCAAGTCTCATAACATCTATATCACTTTATTTCCCATTACTTACCATCTAAAATTCTCTCCTACTTTCAGAATCACATCTTCCTTGTCCCTTTCCCTTTTAAGTGCATTATTCCATTCTTGTTTTTATGCTAATCCTTCAGTCTGAGAAGTCTCCTCTTTTCTCTATTTAAATCAATGTATCATCCTGATCCTCTTTCTCTGAATATTCTCTAACAATGTCCTTCCTGAAACATGGTGCCAGCCACTAAACACAATGGTCTGGACATGATCTGGCCAGGGCAATGTAGAACTGGTTTATCAGACATTTATTCCCTGAGATGATGCATTAAAGAATGCATTTTTGTAGTATTTTTAGTTGCCACATGACATTATTAAATCATACTGAGTTTGTATCCCCCTAAAACAAGCAGGTATTCTTCAAGTGGACTTTTTAATTAACTATTCCTCATCTAGTTTATATTTGTGAAATTCAATTTTTGATAAAAATTATTAACAAAGGGCCAAATATACTTTTAGCAAATTTGACTGATGTGGTACAATTAATGACTTCTTTTTGGTTCTAACCAATCAATTCATTAGGAATCTAATTAATTGTACTATCGTCCTGACCATTTACCCACGAATATGAAAATAGCATAAATGCTTTGCTAAAAAAGGTAGATACACTTAATCTGTATCATCCCCCTGGTCTATGAACCAAACAAAAAGAAATGATGTTGAACTAGTACAATCTGTTCTTAATGAAACTATCAAGATTCTTTGTGATCACTCTTTCCTTTTCTAGATGTTTGCTAACCATCCCTTTAATGATGTGATCAGGAATCTTGCCTGGAATCAACATAAAACTCATAGATCTAGAGTTTAAAGACTTCCTTTTCTGGGAAACTAGACAAAATTGTGCCCTTCTTCAATCTGGCTCTCCATTTTGTATTTTTCCCAAATGACTTAACATGGTCAGCAAACATATATATCTATTATTTCTTTCTCTACCTTGAGATGTAGCCAAGTCTGATGACTTGAACTCATCAAAGGTAGCTATGTACTTTCTTATGGTTTTCCTTGTTTGAGTTTTGATTCCCTATCGGTATATTTTGCACTCCTTTATCCCAGAATACAGATCATCATTCTTTAAAAGTGAGAAAATAAAAACTGAGCAATTATGCTTTCTTGACAATACTCATCATTAGAAAATGATAGCCCTTGAGAAAAAAATAGCCCTTGAGAGGCGATCCCATCATATAGCACAAAAGAAAGAAAAAAATATTTTATCTCACTATCATCTTACGAGTTTTGTTTCATCTGAGCTTGAATAGGCCTGGCACTATCCCCACATACTTATTTTACCTAGAAGGGCAGCTGGGTGCTATGGTGGACACAGGCTCTAGAGTCAAGAAGACCTCAGTTCAAATCTGACTTCAGATACTTACTGTGTAACCCTGGGCAGGTCACTTAACTTTATTTGTCCCATTTCCTCATCTGTAAAATGAAGTGGAAAAGGAAATGGCAAACCAATCCAATGTCTTTACCAAGAAAACCCAAAATGATCACAAAGGGTCAGATACAAGTGAACAATAAGAATTTTTACCTGTTCCATTCCTTTTGAAAAAGTTATAGCCTCCCAGAACCAGACTTCAATCATAGTTTATATCCCACCAAATATCAGTGATCTCTTTGAAGTCAAATTTGTCTTCTTAAAAATGACCTCTTTTTCATCTTCCTTATCAACATTTTGTAACTTTTTCTTTCTTCAGTTTTGTTTGCAGGGCTATTCTGAGTCTTTCCATTTCTCTCCTTTTCTCTAAATTATAGCTACTCTCAATAGTTCCTACTGTGGTGGTTATACATAGGCAGATTTCTGCAGTTCCCATTCCTTTTTTTGGTTTAAAGAACAATTTTGATAATTTTTAAAGATTCCACATAATTGCATTCTCACCAGCTCTTGTTAGATCCTTCCATCCCCAGTCAAGAGCCTGTTATTAATGTATTTTTTGCTGTGATCTAGAAATCCAAATCTTGTCCTCAGACTATCTTATCTACCATCTAATTATATGTAAAAGCATAAACTTTTGACCTTTTAGTTTCTTCAACTGTAAAGTAAAGGTATTAAACTGAATGATTTCTAAGATCTCCTCCAGATCAAAAGCTTTATGAGATCCCTTAGGGGGGAAGATGCTAGGGGCAAGAGCAAAGTGTTAAAATGTCAATCTTGGAATATAAGAATTAGTAGGTATAGAATGGAGTCTAATTCTGTGAGAAGGACTAGATGAATGCCAAAAAGATTCATTGAGAATTAAGTCTTGGAACAAGATACCAGAAATCATTATATTGAAAAAATAATCAATCCTGACAGACTCAACAGACAGGATAAGTCCAATGAGGAGGGAGAATTGGCTCATGTGTTTGGTCAAAAATGTCTTTAGCAATCTTGGATAAACCAGTTTCTGTGGAATGTTGAAAACCAAAGGAGCTAGCCATAGAGAGAACAGGCATACCATTCTAAGAGTCTTGGTTTAAAAAAAAAAAAAGAAATGACATGGAGGGGAAAAATACCATAAATTCGGGGTAAGATCTTGGGACAATTTTTTGTTGTGTAGAAACAAAATTTTAAAAGACTAATGAAACAAAACTGCAAATTTATAAGTAAGTATAGAGCAAATATCTAATTATATAATGACTATATTTGGTGACCAAACTGTCTAACAAAAGCTATGATTCTTCAATTGGAAGGAGGAAGAAAGTGCTTTTGCTCATATGCAACTTTATTATGAAAATAGGAAAATGACTATTGTAGGCTAATAAGAGCGGACTTTGAGTGATCTTGTTTAGCTTCTCTCTATAAGCAGATTGTTACCTAAACAATGAGGACTGATAATTTTTCACCCTTTTTCCCTGAATATTTCCAGGAATGGAAGTCCACAACTTCCCTCAGCAGGAATCCTATCTCTTTATGAAACAAACAGACAAAAAAAAAATCTACTTTAAAATCCTGCCAAAATTTGTCTTGCTAATGGATTTCCTCCATGGAGAGTGACTGATCAAAATCTTCCTCAAAAACTCCTTCATATACTTGGCAAATAGAGTCCCAATTAGTCATCTCATCCATTTAATTAATTCAGTCAACATTTGTGGAGTGCCTATGACACCAAGAGAAGCACTCGAGGAAATACAAAGATCAATGAGACACAGTTCATTCATTCAAGGAGCTTATCATAGAGTAGAGGAGATGATACAAATTCAAATAATTATAATAAAAATAGATCTGTTGTTCATTAGCAAGAGGCAAAGCAAGTATTATGAGAGTTCTTAGGAAAAAGAGATTACTTCTGGTTAGGGGTGAGGGAATTGGAAGATAAAGTGTGGATCAGACAAGCTTCGTGGAAAGACAGTATTTGTTTTATGGTAGGTAAAATTTCAACAGGCAGGTCTTCACTTGCCATATCTTTACAATCTGGAGATAAGAGAAGGCACAGAAAATGATGTGTCAGGCAAGATTGAGGAAGAATTGAAAGCATAAAATATAAGAGAGGAATAAATTGGAATATGAGGTAGCTAGGTCACACAGTAAATAAAGAACTAGACCTAGAGTCAGAAAGACCTGAATTCAAATTTGGTTTTGCTTAGTAGCTGTATAAACACAGGCAAGTCACTTATCCTTTGTCTGCCTCAATTTTCTCCTCTATAAAATGAGAATAATACTAGGAGCCTACCTTTGAGGGTTGCTGTGAGATAAAAATGAGATAGGATTTTTAAGTATTTTGCAAACCTTCGAGAGTTATATAAATTTCAGCCATCCTCCTCTTCCTTCTTCTTCTTACCATCAAATGGACATGTTACAATAAAGTTTTAGAAGGTTTTTGAATGCCTGACTAAGTTTATTACTTGGCTGTATATATATATATATATATATATATATATATATATATATATATATATGCATATATATACACATGCTTTAATTGAAAGTTTTTGTATGAATTACCTTAAAAAAAGCTTATTTTCTTATACCCCTTTACTTAAGCAATAAACAAAATAAAATAGCAAAAGTGGAAAAGTGAAGAAGATAAATGAAGGAAGTCTCTGATTGACACAGTCAACAACATTTCTAAAATGCTTATTATATATCAGGCCTGATGCTAAGCATTAGGTATACAAAGAAAAGCAAAACTGTCATATGTAAAAATTAGCCTTCCTTTTAAGCTCCTTCTTTTCTCATTTCCATCCTCTCTGTCAGTTACTTTGAAAGTAGATCAGATTCTCAAATGTGCTAAGATACTGCATCCTACATGCAGAATGGTTATTTACCACCACCACCCCCCCCCATTTTACTTCTTCTGGTTCTGGTACATTCAAAAGCAATCATTTTCTCTTTACCTTAAGAAAGGTGAGCCTGTGTTCCATTTTTGTTTTCATTTTTCTTTTATGTGCACACAAAATGGAACATCTTCATTATTTTATTTCCAATTCATTGGAAAATCTACATAGGAAAATGAACATGCATCCAAGGTTATGATCTCAGTTGCAAACCATGAAGTTTAGGAGTGAATTAAAGTCACATTTCCTTTAAAATCTAAATCATTATATTCCTTCTAGACAGAAAAGTCTTTGGAAACAGAATGTTATGGGAAATAAAGGAGAGTAATCTAAACAATCAGTCCAAGTGAAGGATTCATATTTTCACTCAAGCAAGTACTCCTTTCATCAGTGTAGAGAGCTACTCCTCCATATAATCTCATTTTGATTGATCCTCATCTCTATTCTTCCACAAATTCTTCCTAGACAATCTATCCAACACACTAGAGGCCTTTCATTCTTTCACTATACTGTGACTCTCAGTCTACCACCTGCTCTTCTCTCATTTTGATGGCATGACCAGACCTCCTTTGGTTTCTGAATACATATCCTCTTTAATGTCCTTTATGTGTGTTATCCTTAATGAAAAGCTAAAAGGGGTGATAACCCCTAGGCACCTTACCATTGTTCTTTAGGTTATTTATATTTCAGTGCTTCTGAGATCATAGCATTTTGGGGACTATGGGATAAGTCATGAACTTTGCAACCAACTAGAGAAAAGATAGTGAGGTTAACCAAAGAGAACTTAGGGGGAGAATCTGAGGAGAAGGAAGAGCACTGAGCAACACAGCCTTTGGGAGACATTTCCCCAAATATATTTAGTGTCAGTTACCTGTTTCTTGATAGGAATCATCCCTCTTTTCCAACCTTGTACTCAAATTTTGGAGTTGGCATTTATTTGTTTCTTTGCTTGCTTGTTTGATAGCATATTCAGAGTTTTGATTTCCAATTCATGTTTAAAACATTGTGCTTAAAGTATATTTACTAGAAATATAACTTATTGCATAATCACTTATTTTGTAAATGAGTAAGTAGCTGAGTAACCCACCTCTAGAAAATGGGACTCACATCTTGTCCTTGGTGGATTGTAATATGGCCTTCAGCTCATTTTAATTGATCTGATTTACATTAGAAATTTCACTCATCATTACTAGAACATTGATATGAAAGACAGATTATTGCAGTGGAGATGAACCTGGAATTACCATGTTTAGTTTCCCAATACTATCCAGCCCAGTCTTCTCCTTTTGTTCCATTCTGGACCCAGCTCATTGCCTTTCTCAACAGTTCTTGTCCCAATGACATATGTAAATTGAAATAATGGGGTGCAAATTTCATTTCTGAGACTGTAGAAATGGGATTCTCTGTGAATACCTGCTTGTTTTCTTCCCATATTTTCATCAAGGATATTCTCATGCACTTGCACACTTATATTCATATCAAGGTTTTTAATAGAGATAAAAAGGAAGAATATGGTTTGACAGCAGGTAATATATTCCTGGTAACTTTTGGGGAGAGAGAGGCAGAAGACATTGCCCAGCAATTAACATCAACAACAACAAAAATGACACCAACTAACATTTTTATAGTGCTTATCATGTGCCAGACGCGATTATGTACACTGAGCCCTTTACCATTATCATCTCATGGATCTTTACAAGAACACTGGCAGATAGGTTCTATTAGAATCCCCATTTTACAGAGGAGGAACCTGAGACTAATAGAAGGTAAGTAACTTGCCATTGGTCACGCAGCTAGTAAATGTTTGAGGCTGGATTTGGGTAAAGGTCTTAGGACAGATGCTCTTTGCATTATAGTGTCCCCTAGAAGCCTCATATGGCTTCAGTTTTAATCCTACCTCTTCATATACACTGGTTGTGTGGCCATGGGTTCAACCTTTCATTGATTATAACACCAGATGTATATACCATTTTCATCTTTCTCGATTTCCTCACCTGTAAAATAAAGAGGTTGGAGTTCATTGCATACCTTCCAAGTCTAAACCCCTTAATTTTTGGATCCTCTGAGTCTATCTGAATGGTATTGAGGATCAAATGAGACAATGGGGATAACATGCTTGGCACTCTTTAAAGCACAATCTATGTGTTAGCTTTTATTATTTCTATTGGATAATCCAACCAATCTTCTTCATATGACTGTGGATTTCTCTGAGGAACTTCTCAATGCAATTAGCCCTGAAGTACATGGAAAGGTAAGCATTTGATCCTAGGACCTCATTATCCAGAAATTTTCTGTCTACAACTTACCAAGGATATCTCCCATGAAATGGTCAAATACCTTTGGTGAACCTCTTTTTGGATCCCCTGAACTTGGTACATAGTAGGAATTTTAACAAAAAAAAATACACACACACACACACACACACACACACACACACACACACACACATATATATATTGACTGACTGAGTTCATAAAGATGAGACAGCAAACATTAGACTTGGCAGTTGCTAAAGTCTTCTGGCTCATCTTTCTATTTCTATAGATGAAACAGGAAGACAACCAACACAAAATGGAGAACATCTGTCGGCATTGCTACAGTAATCTATTTTCTCATTAGCAACAACCACTTTTAGACTTTATCACCTCAGTACCTCCCTGCACCCCCATGCATCCTAGAAAGATATGAAAATCCCTCCTAGGTTATGGTGCCAGGAAGATCATTTCATCTTGACCAAAGAAGGAATCCAAGGTAGAGTCAAAAATATAAAAATTAAGTACCGCAAAGTAGCAAAGATTTCAAACAAAGCAAACTTCATTTGCTTTCAACAAAATACATATTTGGTAGCCTCAGTAAAGGAGGAATGCCACTTAAATGCTCTTTCAGATATCTACTGTTAGAAACTTGATTTTCCATAATTCTCTGTTTATAATTTCCTCCAATGAGCTCTAACAATTGCTTCCCTATTCCTATAAATTGAGATACAGGATGCATTTTTTTCCTTCAGCAGGCACTCACATGATTCCTTGGTGCATGTTACTAAAATAACTTTCCCAAGTCTTCTAAAAAAAAAAATCTATAAACATCAGAAATACCTGATTTTGGTGGCAATTGAATTAAATTTTGAGGATAAGTTTGCAACACACTAATTTGTTTCTTCTGATGGGGAAGGGAGCAAGGAAATTTTTTTTGGTGGGGGGATGAAAGTTTCCTTTACCTAATAATGAGAACTAGCATTATGTAACCTACTCTAATATTTGCAAAATTCTGTACATATGTCATTTTATTTGATCCCCATTACAACCTTGTGAGGGATGAGCTATTCTTTTTTCCCCTTCATGTCTTTTTTTTTTTTACTTATTTTGTATTTTATTTTCCTCCAATTGCATATAAAAACATTTTTAACATTTTTTTTTCAAACTTTGTGTTCCAAGTTCTCTCCCTCCCTCCCTATCCTCTTTATTGAGAAAGCAAGAAATTCAATATAGGTTATACCTATGTAGTCATACAAAGTATATTTCCATATTAATCATATTATGAAAGAAAACAGATTAAAAGAAATCTTATGACAAATAAAGTTTAAAAAGTATGCTTCAATTTGCCTTCAGATTGAATATGCTTCCATTCTTTCTCTGGAGATAGCATTTCTCTTCATAAATCCTTCAGAGTGGTCTTAATTCATTGTATTGTTAAGAACAGATAAATTGCTCATTATTGATCGTCTTACAATGTTGCTGTTACTTTGTACATACTTTTCCCTTTGTATCAGCCTATTTAAGTCTTTCCAGGTTTTTCTGAGAAAATCCTGCTCATCATTTCTTTTAGCACAACAGCATCCCAACATATCACATAGTATATTTTGTTTAGCCATTCTCCAATTGATAGGAATTAAAAGTTCTATTATTATGCTATTTAGAGATGAAAAAAAAAACCTGAGACTGACAAAAGTTAGATTTGCCTAGGCTCACAAAGTTAGTAAGTACCTGAGATGATTTAAACTCAGGTCTTTCTGATTCCAAATCTAGCAGATTATCAACTCTACCACCTTATAATGTTAGTTGCCTAGGACCAACCCAGGTACTTGATGTGGTTTCATTTTTTTTAGAACCCATCTTCCAGCTAGTGGTTTATTTTTATTGATGTTCTTACAAGTTTGGGACCTGACATATCTATATTTTTAATGACAACAGATTCCTAACTCTCCCTCTCAGACATTTTAATCCCCAAGGTTATCACTGTTAAAAGAAGATTCACCAATGCTAGAATACATTTGCAGATTAGTAACTCGGGCCATTAGCAAATTGGAAATTCCTCTTCTCATCCCTTACAGAGTGGGATTTCTCTTCCCTTAATATATGAGTTAGGATTGCCATTTCTGTTCATTTCTTCTTAATATTATTATTAAAAAAAAGCATTTCAATCTTTCTAGTTTTAGCCTTCTGGTTGGTTTCATGGATTTTAAATGCAATGGCTTATCTGTGGAACCAGAACAAAGAATCTAAATTCAGCTAATGGGAAGAGCTGATCCTTGACACAGACACCAAATATTGATAGGGAAACAATGCCTCAGCTCAGTTTAAGTAACTGTCAATAAACCCAGGAGTTCATAGGAGGAACGCAGTGGATACTACCACTATCCACAATTTGGCAATACTGGGGAGTGAGGAGTTTATGAGAGGGGCTTAGAAGTATGAAAGGAGAAATAATATTCCATTTAAGTTAGGGACTGCATTTTTTGGTCTTGCTTTGGGTCCCTAATAGTTAGGATAGTGATTGGGAATACAAATGGTGCTTGAGAAAGATCATTTACTTGTTTGTTTGAATGGCTGATGAACAAAGTTTGTTAAATGAGTGTTGGCTGTCCTTGTT
The DNA here is from genome assembly GCF_037893015.1 of Macrotis lagotis. NCBI lineage: Eukaryota > Metazoa > Chordata > Mammalia > Peramelemorphia > Peramelidae > Macrotis > Macrotis lagotis. Next base: position 47,592,650 of record NC_133658.1, read on the forward strand.
TTCTAAGAGAACCAAAATGACATCACTGTTAGATCAAGTTACAGTGTGTCTGACTGTGGCTGACCGTTCCCAATATAATCTTGGAAGGCTCTACCACAGGTCAGGCAGAAATAGTCTATGTGAACATTTAGGGTAGAGAATCTAAAGTTTCATGTCTCTTGTTTCTTTTGAGTTATTTAAATTCTGCTTTGCTTATAGAGCACAGCACCTTTTTTGATGAGGGCATGCCATGCTGGGTCATCCCAAAGTTCTAAATGAGTGTAGATGGATACCAGCCACACTGATGCATCCCCCCCCCCATACCTGGGGCTTAGGTTACATTTTTGGAGTAAGAAAGATGACATTATTTTGGCTTGAATTCCTAACCCAGAAACCTGGAGAAATCCATTGGGCAATGGGAAGGCTGGTTGTGATTCATTTGCAATTCAATTCAATCCAATACTAAGTGCATACTAAGGATGTAGAAGAGATTTTGTTGAGTGCTGGGTAGAGCTGTAACTAGAAATTTTAACAAAACCTTTGATCCAAGTGTTGACAACTCTGGGGTCCCTGGAGGGAGCAAGGAGCCTTGCTCCTCTTAGAAGTACAGAGACTATTTCTATGCTTTGTAGCCCTTTAGTAAGATGTCTGAGGGTGAAGAAAAATCCTTGGATAAGTCAAGGGAGGATCCAGTGAAACCAGGGAGGAGGGAGAGGGAATCAGATACCTTTCTCTTAGTACAATTATACCCATAAATGTATTATTTCTAGCCTGTGTTGTCATCCCTGATCTGCCAGGCCCTGGTCTGAATTTGCTCCAAATAATGATATTTCTAGCTCTAATGCTGGGGTAAAAACCAAAACCAAAGCAATTCCTATGCCCACAGCTTCATATGTGGGTATGGCCACAGATAAATACGAAACAGGATACAAAGGGAACAAAGAGTCTCCGAATCAGGATTATTCAAGGAGGGAGGAAAGAAGTTAGGAAGACTTCATTGATGAGGTGGACCCTGAAATAGAACTTTGAATGAAGATAGGGATTCTTAACCAAGAAGAAGAGAGAATGAACTTTAGCAACAGAAAATAAGGAGATGAAGTTGATGAGAAGGCATGAGAGAGGGAGGAATTCATCAAATTTAATTTGATGGGAACATGGAGCTTGAAAGGGAGTATTATATGAATGAAGCTAGAACAAGTAGTTTGGAGTTAGACTATTTAGGGTCTTAAAGGCAAGTCCAATAAGTTTGTATCTTATTATAGAAGAAATAGCAGGCTTCTGAATGATTTTAATTATGTGAGTGTTATGGTCAGACCCTTAGAACAGGATAATTAATTCTGGATGCCGCATTAAGGATACATTGAGAAAGATACATTGGGATGAGAGATAAAAGAAGGACCTGAATTAGTATAATAACTATGTGAGTGAACCAAAGCAAAAAAAGCCAAGATTTATAGAGTTATAATCAATAGGACATAGTAGAGATAGTTGGTGGGGGAGAATGGAGAATAGGGACTCTGAGATTTTACCAAAATAAGAACAAATCTCAAAAGACTTCATATAATATATGAACATGTAATATATGAGAGGAAAAAAGAGAGCAAAGAATAGGATAAAGCCCTTGGAATCCAGATGTAGGAATAATTCATCTTCAAATTCCCCTATCACTTGTATGACTATGAATGAATCCTACTCAACTTTTTAGTGCAATAAGGAATCTTTCTAAGAATAGAGATTATGGACAAGTTGCTGCTGATCTGTAATTGTTGAAGGTACACCTACTCTGGGTATTTCTTCTACTTATGAAATCAGAGATCTGCACCACCATCATGCTGCCTCATCTCTGAGGGAAAAATGATAGAAATTTCTTGTGTAAAAGTCCACCAGTGTCACTCTTAAATCCCCATGCACAGTTTTCTTGTAATGGGATCCTCAATGAGGCACCTCCAGGAATAACTCTGTACTATTCTCCCAGTGGTCTCATTGTTCACTGGTTTGACACAGTCAGTGCTAGTCTCTTTTTTTATCTCATTGTTTTTTCCTCCAACTGTATTATAACTTCAAGGATATCAAGGACCACAGTGTCATAAAAGTCCAAAGTTTTCTAAAGGGACAGGGAAAAAGCACATAGCCCTAATAAGATTATTATCCTTTCTTCCATTTAAACAGCAGATAAAGGTATGGAGAGAACCTAGGTTTTATATTATGACTATAAATATGAATACATTGAAAAGATGACAACTGGGTAACTAGAGATGACCTATGTTTCAGAAGAATGAGATTCTGGAGAAATCCACCTTACCTTGGTAGCTTCCTCTCCATGTCTTTTAAGTTACAGGTGTTGGGCTATGCTTTAAGTTGTTGAGGTCTTAGACATCAAAATACCAAAGAACTGATCAATGATGCATTTTTCATAAAATCAGTGTCTAAGTCTTTGTTAAAACCCGAGTTCTAGATTCAATTCTCTTTGAGGTTCAAAGAAGAGACACTAGGATGGAGAAGGGTTGTAAAGACATGGCACATGATTTATGGAAGGAAATGGATGTGTTTAATTTAGAGGAAAGAAGACTGGGGGAGACAAGATAGTTATGTTTAAATATTTGAAAGATTGGCAAGTGGAGAAAGACTTGTTCTGTTTGACTGTAACAGTGAGTGAAAGTTGCAAAGAAGTAAATTTAAGCATGAAAGTCAGGGTAAAATTCCTAATTATTCCTGCCTCGAGAGTTGATGGATTTCCTCTTTTGCGGAATTCTTTAAAAAAGAGACTGAATGACCACTTGTTGAATATATTATAGAGAAATTCCTCTGTGCGTGGAATTGTCTGTGGAAGTTCCTTGCCTCCTCAAAATCTGTGAATAGGAAGCACTCCTATATCAAAGGTTTTGGAATTTTAACAGAGCAAAAAATTTTATTCCTTAAATACTGTACTTTAGGAAAATTCATATGATGATTTTTTCTAAGGAGAGAGAATTCTCTAACAATCCTTTCATCCTAAGTCTAAGTAAATAGATGTGATGGAGAGAATAAGGGTGGATTAGGTGTGGGGGACAAGAAATGGAGGGAGGGAAAAGAGAAAGAAGGGGGGGAGAGTAAGAAAAAGGAAGAAAAAGACAATGCCAAAAAGATAGAAAGAGAGAGAGGTAGAGGAAGAAGGAAATACTGATTATACTTGGTTAGGATGATTCATTTCTCATTCCCAATCTAGTTGCCTTTTTAAGTTTTCTTGGAAGAGTGAATTTTCCTTCTCCAAAGGACTCTATTCTAGGTTCCAAGAGGCAATCTCAGTTAGTTCTCAGTTTTCTCCTTTGAAAAATGGGAACACATTATGTAAATCAAACATATACACAGGAAGTACAAACACAGAGGATCAGAGTTTTTTGGGAGATTTACATAATTTTGTACCTCAGTGGCTTCCCTGTGTCCAATGCTTAATGGTATCTGTCACTGGATTAAAGATTTTGCTAATAACAAATAACATACTTGTTCCTAATTATGAAATGAATACATAGGGGCATTCTTATTTAAGGAAACATTGGTGGTTTTGCTAGTAATGAATAATTACCCAGGTAGACAGGATGAGCTACCAATCCTTCTAGTTTTCAGCAGATTCTCCCCCTCCCCTTTTCAATAGTTTTTACCCTCATGCTGTTTATTGGCTATAAATGTAATTTCCTCTTTCACAACCACACTGGCTAAACATTTCAACTTTTCAAAAGGTCAGAAGCACAGAGAAATCTAACTTTCTAAAACCATGTCTTCTCCCTCTTTGCCATGCCCTAAAGTTTGGACATTCACATCACACATGGCAAGAAAAGTGGTCCATTACAGGATGGCATCATGTCAGATGAGGTAGTCATGAGATTCTTTTTAAGAGCTGTACCCTTTTCTAGAACTGAGACATTTTAGGGTCTTGTTTCTGGGTCCATTCATCTTTTTAGGTCCATGATAAAGAGCAAGCCCAGTGAAAACTGATTAGCTCCCAAGTTCCTACAAATCAAGGCACTAGAGAATTCTACTGTCCACAAGCTAGCAGAATAGATTTGACTCAGGTATCTTTTGTTAAAATGGGGACTGAGAAGAGCTTAGTTACCTTTTGGAAGGATATGTGCTCATGTGGTCCTTCTAACTCCAGCAAACACCTGCCATTCATGATGGAGAAACCAAGACTTATTGGTGATCAGGAAGAAGCAGCTAGCCTGTCCTTTAGAAAATAATATGAGTAAATAGCTCAGAAATGACCAAAACATGAAACCAACTAGCAGGACTTTCCTTTCCTTTCATCCCATTTTATCCTAAACTTGGCTTCAAATGCAGACTGGCCATTAACCCTTCCTTTGCCAAGGGCATCCTAAGATAAGAGATAGGGATTAAGGGATCAAAATGAGGAAGGGCATCCACTCCCTTCGTTGATCATATAATTCAGACTGGGCAAAGACCCAGAAAGCACATTAGGGGAGTGCCCTGTGCTACTGTTTGCCTCAAAGGAAGACTGAGTGGGATAACACAGGAGGTCCTTTCCATTTCTCATGTCTCCAATTTACACCCCCTCAAACGCTTCTCAGTCCCAATAGAGACTCTCAGCTACTTGAAACAGCTCATTTACCCTATTCACCCTGAACCATGTTTTTCTGTTTGTTAGACAACTGAGTTAAAACCTTCTTGACTTAGTGTTTTAGAGACATAGGAAGTCTGACTGGTTCAAACTTCCATTACAATTTGCCCTGGGACAAAGGGAGTTTTGTGCAATTAAGAATCAACTGAGAAGGCGGGGGATTCATGTAAATGGCTCATACTGTACTTCTGAATTTTTAAAACATACTAAGTGGAAAGAACTCAATACCACACAAAGAGTTCAGAGATGCTGAGGATAAACACCCGGGACTTAGCAATTGCAAGAAAGGTAGAAAATGGAGGCTGAAGATTACAAAATTCAGTCACATTTTAAAATTTTCTGCTACAATAATTCACTTTATGTAGAATTAATGTGGCTGATTGAACGTTTGTGCTGTAATTTACTTATAATTAACATTTTATGGTGAACAGATTTCACCATCTCCTTCATGCTGTGAACTCCAAGCCATAGGTCAAAAATAGAGATGAAACAGATAAGCACAAAATATTCTCACTGAAATATTAATGAGATTTTAATTTACTGCTTTAAAAACACATCTTTCATCAATGTCTGTATATCAAATCATTATTTTATTTTAATTTTTAAAATCATATTAAAAATATAATGAACTTTTCTAGGTATTTGAAAGACACTGAAAAGTCTAATGTACAGGAAATAAAAAGATTCCCCCAAGTTATTCAAGTACCAGAAATCTTGCCTCACAACAAAAGCTGAGGTTTGATATAGAAATTGCCGTCCATTTCTCCCCAATTAGCCAATGCATTTGTCTTGGGATGGTATATTCTGCTGGCACCCTAAATGAAGTCCCTCGAATAAGAAAGTCCAAGTCATAGAGTACAGGGAAGACCAATTAAGGAGACAAAAAACTGGTCAGGTACTTTGATCTCTTTCCCTCAGAGAGTGGCAGACACCAAAGTAAAGTCTCACCTTAGCTCAAAGGAAGAGAGCATTGGGGTTATAAGTGGGAAGGACTGAGAGTTCTTTTCCCACATCCCAGGTTACATGGAAGCTCTGCCTTCCAGCCACTGGCTACTATTTCACATATCAAAGCCACTGTTGGCTGTGAGAACATGTCTGTGATTCCTGGGGTGGCCTGGCATTATTTGGTCACTGAATCTTAGGAGGTAGAAAACTCCTGCTACCGCTACTTAGCCTATAATAAGATTTTAGGTGGGTCAGGAACCAAGAAGACACATTTCCCTGAGTTCAAATCTGACTCCAGATACTTGCTAGCTGTGTGACTGTTTACCTCAGTGTCCTCACTTGTAAAATAAAGTAGAGAAGGAAATGGCAAACTAATGAAGTATCTTTGCCAAGAAAATCCCAAATACTGTCACAAAGAGTCAGAAACAACTTTAACAGCAAGATTTTAGAAATAAAGATGACCTAGGAAATAGAAGATTGGAATTGGGAAGACTTGAATTTGAACATAGTTGGAGGACCCAGTTGCAAGTCACAACCTCAGCAGCAATTTTCTCATCTATAAAATGGGAATAATAAAAGTATCCAATTCTCCAGTTTGTTTTGTGTACAAAATGATATAACGTACATAAAATACTTGGCAAATCTTAAAGTGCTTTAACTGTTAATTTTTACAGCCATCACAACTTGTAGGAAAGGCAACATGGGATTGACAGATAGAGGGTCAGTGTCCGAGTCAGAAAGACCTGGGTTCAAATCCTACCAACATATTGGCTATATGACATACACAAGTCAACTTTTCCTTCTTCCATACAATTCTCTATGATCCTTAAGCTACAGAACTCTGTCTGATGAGCAGTGGTAGCTGGAATTTTACTACCCCAATGGAATCACATGTTTAGATCTTTACTCCCTTTCTCTTCCCCTCCCTAGCCCCTCCTCCCCCCCCATATTAAGACAACAAAAATAATTTTAGGAAATTAAAGACAAGACTAGCTTCTTGCTTTTCCTTATTGGACTTAGACTCAGTCACAATTAGATTTTTTCATCTGGCATTCAAGTGAAGGGTCACCCATTCATTTTCAGGCCTCTTTTCCTCCCCACTGCGGAACTTGCTTTCTTGTCTGTTATGACCGTTGTTATTTTTAGCATAAATAAGACACTAATATCAGGAGTCGGCCTATAATTTGTTGTCAAGACGAAAGCTCTATAGTTCTGGGTTGTTGCGTCAGATTTTAACTAAGAATAGTGCTCTGTCTTTGGGACAGAAGTGTTCATGATATTGGCTAGCTGAAATTCGGCAATATCTGTAGGACACTTGGCAAGCACTGTAGTACAATGACTACCATCACTTCTACTACTACTACTACTACTACCAATACTACTACTACTACTACTACTGCTACTGCTGCTACTGCTGCTGCTGCTGCTGCTACCACCACTATTGCTATCACTATTTTACTGCTATTACTACTACAACTATCACTACTGATGCGGCTACTACTATCACTATTGCTACTAATACTACAACTATCACTACTACTACTACTTCTACTATCACTACTGCTACTGCTGTTGCCACTACTACTGGCATTACTGTTGCTGCTGCAGCCACCACTATCACTACTACTACTAGCACTATTGCCACTGCTACTATCACTACTGTTTCTAGAAGCTCCTACTACTTCCTCTGCTGCTATTACTCCAACTATCACTACTGCTGTTACTACCACTACCACTATCACCATTGCTACTGCTACTGCTACTATTACTATCACTACTGCTACTACTGCTGCTGCTGCTACTACTACTGGCATTATTGTTGTTGTTGCAGCCACTACTACTACTATTGCTACTAGCACTATTGCCACTGCTACTACTTAAACTACTACTATCTCTGCTGCTGCTAGTAGCGCCTACTTTCTCTGCTACTTTTACCCCAACTACCACTACTGCTATTACCACTATTACTGCTGCTGCTGCTGCTGCTACTACTATCACTATTGCTATCACTACTACTACTATCACCACTAAAATCATAATACAAACACTATACACCATTTTAGTACAAGGCCTTTGCATAAAATTGCCATTTGTTACTACCCTTGTTGTTTGTCCTTTGTTTTGAAGAGGATGGATGATATTATGAGTGATGGTTTGATTTATGCAAGAATTATATTTAAGTAAGGCAGAATTTCACTAAGTTGTCAGCTTTACTTTCTCTTCCAAGCACATCAAAATCCAGTGGCAAGATCAAAGTTAATATGATTGGTGATGGACAAGGATGCAGTGGATGACTTTGGAATCTTTTATGTCTATGCTCTAAGCTTTCCACAGCACCTGCCTCAGCTACCTTCATGGTGATTGGAACACATTTTTCTCTTCTGCTTATTCCAGTGGGAAATGTCTTTGCATGCTTGGAGTATACATCCCTCTAACTCATCTATGGTTACCTTTAGCACAGTTTAATTTATCTGCTGAGTTGGTTTAGTGGAGTACAGCCATTGTGTGTGGTACAGCCTCTTGGAACCATAGAGGAGAGTTGAGTGAATTAGATAAACACCAAAGATGGATGAACATCCCTGAAAAGGGCTCGGCAAGCCTTTACACCAGAGGTTCAAGTCCTCTTGAACACTCTGTACACCTTCAATACTATCCTGGAGCTTAGAAAAAAGGAGAATCCTTGGGGAAGATGGGAACAAGAATTAAACCAGTGTTTCCGAGTCTTAAGTGGAATATGCTACAAAGATCACCTCAAAATCCATATTCCTGTCCTGATCCTGCCACTTAACTATCCTCAAGGCTCAGAGCTTAATTGATTCAGACCTCAGTTTCCTAATCTATAAAAAGGGAATAGTAATAGCTGCTCTGTCTGTGACCTAGAAATGTGAGGATCAAACAAAACACGTTTTGAAAATCCTAGAGTGCTCTATAAATGGATATCATCCCCATGTCATCAAGATACTAGAGAGAAGGAAGAGAAGAATTGAAAAAAAGGAAAGAATTATGTAACAGAACAAAATGTAAATACACACACACACACATACACACACACACACAAACATATGGAGGGCTCACGAATATGGACAGAGGTGATGGTTTCCCTGGGCATTCCTCCCACCACCTGCTTCTTTCAAATGAGTAGATTCCATGGATGGAAAAGGAACACTGAAGGGAGATTGAGGATGGTAGAGAAGAAGTCCGTAAAAAAGATAACAATTCAATGGAGACATTTCATTCCTTCCACTCTCTGGCAAGCACCAACCCATTCAAAGGACTTATTAGAATTTCAAATGAAAAGCTGAATAATATAAGCATTGTAAATCAGCTACAAACAGCCTTTAAAACTGTGTCAGGAGAAAATACACATGTAATTTTCTTTTTTATATTACACTTTTTCACACCCCTCCCCCCAATGTTTGTTTGCTAAGAAGCAGTGCCTGTTTGTTTATCAAGAATGAATCGCTGTGACTTTGGGAAGAATAAGGGGACCAAGTCTGCAAAATTGTATTGTTTGTATTGGAAGGGACTCTCGAACTCTCTCTCCAGGGTACATTCCTCTCAGCCAATTGGCAGGTTTCTCCTGACCTATCAGTTTTCAGATTCAGGACAACAAATGAGAGGATGGCATCACTTACCAGAGAGAGGGGGGGGGGGGGAGGCAAAGAAGTTCAGTCTTTACTGAGGGCAAGGATCAAGTTTGCTATTCTCTGAAGAGCTCTGGAAAAAGGGGAGGGATTATGATATGGCTGGACTCTGATGGGGGAAATCAATGAAAGTCTCTTCTCAAAGGTCCAAATCCTTCAATTCTCTCTCTGAGAATGGTGAAGTAACTGTCCACATTCTCACTTGGCAAATAGTCTAAAAGGGCCCAAAGAAGGATAAGGCCTACATCAGATCTTGGTTTTTCTTTTTGAGGTTCTAGAAAGAAAAGATATATTTTCAAATGAGGGGGGAAAAGTAATAGAAAGTTAGTTTAATTTCCAAAAGCACACCCTTTATTAATAATTTCTATATCTTCTTATATGGAATGGCAAGGCCCCATGGGTGTTCTTAAATATCATCTTCCATATGACACAAAGAAGCAAGACTAAAACAAGCCAGCATCCCAGAGAGAGTCCATCCAATACAAAATATCTTTAATAATGCGTCTCCTTGGCAAATCATACTTTCCCTCACACAGGACACTTACTGCTTTGCCCTAGAGATTGTTGAATGAATTGACTTGGCAAATAGCCATACACTTATAAAAAGAGCTACCCTCAGATATGGTAAAAGCAAGTACTATTCATGAAGCAATTTTGTTGTTGTTGTCGTCTTGATATCTATCCTCCATTCAGCTTTCTATAGACTGATACTCAATGTACAAAATCTCTTATAAAATCAAAATTAATGGACAGTTGCTTTGAGGATTATTGTCTCATTCCATTACCCTACTATCTATGTAGAAGGGGAGTCTCAATCGAGTAGTTATTTGGATTTTTATTTACCCTTCCTTTCTTCATTCCTTCCTTTTTTTCTTCTTTGCTTTTTTCTTCCTTTTTCCTTCCTTCTTTCCTTCTATATTTCCTCCCTCTCTCCTTTTTTTCTTATGTCCCTCCATCTCTTTTCTTTCCTCCTTCCCTCTCCTTCCTCTCTCCTTTATCTTTCCTTCCTTCCTTCTTTCCTTCCTTCTTTCCTTCTTCCTTCCTTTCTTTCTTGTGTTCTTTCATTCTTTCTTTATTCACTCAACAGGAGTTTTGATTGCCTATTATGTACAAGTCATTGGGAATGCATACAGTTTGAGATGTAATAATTTTCATTGACTTTGTTTTAAAAATAATATCTAACATTTATAGATATTTACTAACTGTGTGACCTTGGGCAAGTCACTTAACCCTGATGGCCTCAGTCTTCTCAAAAGAAAAATGAGTGGGAGAAGGAAATGACAAATCAGTCTACTACAGGAATGAGGAATCTTTTTTTTTTCTGTCAAGAGTCATTTGGATATTTATAACATCATTTGTCTACTATATTTGGTCAAACATTTAATTAATTAACCCCTAAAAAGCTCTTAAATTTTGGGGGGGGATTTTGAGTTCCACCTATGGTTGCTATGGCAACACCAGACCAAATGATTTCAAGGTCTTATCCAGCTCTTAGGCTGGACATTTCCCAGTCTAATATCTTTGCCAAGAAAATCTCAAATGGGGCCAGGAAGAGTTAGAGGTGACTGAAACAACTGAACAACAAAAACCATTTATGTATCACTCTTAGTTTTGCAAACATTTACATATTGCCTCATTCTAGCCTCATAACGTCCCTGTTAAACAGATGTTATTATTATTATACTTATTTTATAGATAAGGAAACTGAAGTTGAGAAGCTTGAAGTTGAGGTGAAGTTGTTGCCTAGGATCATGCAGCCCTAAGAGTCTGGTTAAGGATTTCAATACAGTTTTTCCTGATTCCAAGAATCCCACTCAAAAGACTGTGCCGCCTAACTACCAGACAAACAAATATTCACATCCTCAGATCTAAAAGTTTAATGGAAAAGAATACATATTGTATGGTACTCTATTGGTTCCCTGCTCCCAAATCTACCTGATCTTCAGAATGTTTGTGTGAGTGTTGGAGGGTGGGGTGGGGTGGGGTAAGGGAGGGGAAGTCCCAACTCAGGTTCTAGGGTCCAGGAAGGGAAAAACAAAGATTCATAGATACATATTTATGAGTAGCTCAAGAGTTGTGGTTACTCTTTTGACTTCAGCTCTAGTCAATGGAATTCTTTCCCTGTTTCTGATAACCAAATAACTGCTTTATCTTAATTCTGGTCACCCCTTTCTTTCTTTAATTTCCAAAGAACTCTAATTTTCAATAGAATCCTTTGTCCTCTGATCCGCCCCCCCCCCCCCAGTGAGCTGTGAACTTCATAAACCTGGAATTCAATTTGGTTCCATTCAATCTTTTCAGCCTTTTTTGATATTATTCTCTTCCATGCTCTGCAGGCAACTGGGCTTTTGGTGTACTAATACACATCCTATGCTCTCCTTCCTTTATGTCTTTGTTTATCCTTTCCAATGCTTAGAGTGTCCAATCCCCATCCCAAACCTCTGGAATTCTCACCTATCTCAGTGTCCAATTCAAATACCACCTGGTCCAGGAAGTCTTCCACTATGTTTCTTGTTTGTAAATGACTTTTTTTTCCTTATGAACTCTTATAGTACTTTTTACCTTTCCATATACTTTACTCACAGATAATAGAATCTCAGATTTGGGAAGGACTTCTTTACAACATTCCCTATCTGCAATATCCCTATTGAAGAGATCTGGCAATGAGGAACTCACCTCCTGAAGAAGTCTATTCCACTTTTGGATAACTAATTGTTAGGACTGTTTTCTTTATTTTAAATCTAAATCTGTGTCTTTGAAATGTCTACTTTTTGTTTCTGTTTTCAAATATAAACAAATCTATTTTCTCTTCCTACCACCTCTACCAATTTGAATAAAAGAAAAACAGATTTCTAGTAGCAAATACATATATATATATATATATATATATATATATATATATATATATATAATCAAGCAAAACAAATTCCTTCAATGGTTAGAGATAGATAGAAAGTTAAAAAGATAGATGATAGATAGACAGATGGATAAACAGAGATACCACTGTATGTGTATTATTCTGTACCCTAGGTCAATCATCTTTTGGTATGGATAGCATGCCTCACAAAGGGTCCTTGGCAATCATGGATGGTCATAGTACCAGCCATCGATCTTACAGTTTTTGAAGTTTTTTGTCTTTGCTGTGTTGCTATAAAACTGTTGTCCTGATTCTTCTAACTTCATTCTGAATCAGTTCCTAAAAGTCTTTCCAAGTCTGTCTGAAGTCATATATTTGCTCATTTCTTATAGTACAATAGTATTCCATCATAATTCTATTCCACAGCATACATAGTCATTCCTCAATCAATGACTTCAATCAAATCAATCAAAATCAAACTTCTCATTTCCAGGTTTTTACTCTCATAAAAAAGAGCTACAATAAAAATTTTTGCCCATGAGTCCACATACATTAATTGTGGAAGATAGTACATAATTTAAATGCCTTTCTGATTGTCGTCTTGAGTATCTCACCCTGCCTTATACTGTTGCAGAGCTACAGAATGGGAGAGTAACTAGCAGAGAGGCTCCCTTGAATTCTAGTCTTTAACACCTAGACTGTGAGTCAAAGTGTCTGTCCTCTAAATGTATGAAAGGGCAGGAGAGTGGGGAGTGGGCTCTCAAATTTCAGGCCCTAGATGCTTAAAAGATGGTGTTTTGGGGAATAGGGGTGAGAACTTGTTGCTTCGTTTAAGATTTTTAATTCCTTTGATTTACCTAATAATTTATTTGAAGGAAATATCCTCCTTTGATTTAAAGTGTTTCATTTTTGTCTTTCTTAGGGAGGTTCCAAAGAAATGGGAGCTTATAAGGTGGGGAATGACAGGTAAAATGACTCCTTGAATATCTCTACCTTGGGAGTTAGGCTGAGGGATGGGAGATGGGAAAGGACCCATTAGGAAGGTTCTAGGTGCTACTTTTATGTTTGTCCAAAGGATAGGGCCATATGATTTTTGTAATTATCTTATTTTTTTGGTATCTTATCTGTTTACATTGATTCCTATTTGAAAGTGAAACCTGAATTTGTAGGATATTTTAGGTGTGCTGAGTAATAACAATGAAAAGAAGGGAAAAGTGAGTTTAATGTTTTATGTGAAAAGATTATATAGCTGCATGTGTAGGGAATACAGCAAATCTACTTTTTAAAAAGTCCCAAACATCAATTTTAATACAGTGCTTTCTTGAAATTCTTGGAGGTAAAAACAGCTTATATTAGTGGTTTAGATGACACCTGCTCTACTCTGCTGCAATTTCAGAACTGGCTTTCTGGTTTTCTGTCATTAACTGTGGGAAGATGGTATTTCAATCTTAAAGAGCCTCGTTCAGAGAATCACTGGAAGCAGCATCAGACTGCCTTCCCTTGTGACGTAGAGTTCAAATAACTTAGTGTTGATGTCTTCTTCTGCAATTTGTCAATCTTCCCAGAACAACCTGCCACCCTTTTCTAAAACAAACATTTTCTTTATTACGGTAGAGGCAATATGTAGGTGTCCAAAGAGCCACCACTTTGTTTTGAATGAATTTAATACAAAAATGAGATATAGTTAGTGCCAAAATCAAAATAAAAAAAAAAATCTTAGCACCTTCAAGAGTTTTGTCTACTTTTGTTATTTCTGGGAAATAGGATTCTAGGTTCAGAGAAATAAATTTCACAAAATAATATTACACTAAGGTAAGCCTTCTTGAATTAAAACACACATATACATACAAGAGTCTAATGAAATTTAAATTGCAATAATACACATATATACATCTATATAGGTATATGCACATATGTATAGATTTATTCATACACATATAAATATTTATCTACAGTGTATGAATATGTATATTCAGGTATCAATATATAATATATACAGACACACATATATATGAAGAGTCAAGTGGCCCAGTGGATTAGAGCACTGAGCCTGGAGTCAGGAAGACTCTTCTTTCTAAGGTCAAATCTGACCTTAGACATTTACTAATTCTGTGATGCTGGCAAGTCACTTGACCCTGTTTGCCTCTGTTTCCCCATCTGATAAGCTGGAGAAGGAAATAGCAAACCAGTATCTTTGCCGAGAAAACTTCAAATGGTTGGGCATCATAAAAATGACTGAATGACAAAAATATGCATAGTTGCATATTTAATTATAGCTACCAAATAGCAAGGCCTACCTGAATTGTTTTGTTTGTGATGGACAAGTCCTGAACTCACATATATTCATTTCGACTTTAAAATCCAGTTTGGAAAAATGGAACCTCTATGAAAACTTGTATTTACCTTACTTCATTGCCTAAATCTTCCTCTTAGTCAATCTTTTTTCTACTTAGGATCCTTCGCATTGTTTTGAACCCATTCATTCATTCTTGACTTAGATACTCTTTCATTTCTAGTGAAGGCTAATTTCTCAGTCTGAAGGCAAGGGTCTTATTGTAGCAGGTTCCATAGTTATAAAGAGATTGTAGGGTAGTTAATACCTTCATCCTATTATATCCTTCCCTTCTTCTTTAAATGTGCACCTGTTGTTTATCTGTTTCCCTTTCTTTACTCCTTGAGAAATGATTCCCATGATTCTCTCCATATTCTAAAATCCTGACCCAACCAGGATTTAGAAAGTTTAGACAGAAACCATATTAACCGATGTTCTGCCACTTGACTCATAGCTCTCACATAAATAATTTAGACATACAAAAATAAGAGAGAGAATAAAGCTAAGGAGAACGGGGTTAGGGGTGGGCTAAAGATGCCAGAGTAAGACTAATAGGAGGAGGGAAGAACCTTTATAAGGACAGTGAAGGAGAGATACTGTGAGCTAGCAAATAGACACACACTCAAGGAGGAAAACAGCCCTCAGTTATTCCAGGAAATGATCTCTCCTCCCCCTCAGACACAAAAGCAACTTCTCTCTTGGCTCACTGTGTGGTTAGTCCACTTATTTATTAAAAATACCCTGAGTATCTCCTGAAAAAATATTAACACATTAAAATAAATAATACTTCAAAGACTGAAATGAACATTTAAATAGATGCAGCCCATATCTACTCAATCTCCCTTTATTTTCCCCCCTTTGAATGCCTTTGCTTAGTAAAAACCATCAAATATCATTGGAAATTATTATAATTTCAAAAAAGCCCCACACCCCTACAGAACTAAAGGGAGAGAGAAAGAGAAAACGAATAAGAGGAAGAGAGAGAAAAAGGGGAGAGAGAGAGAGAGAGAGAGAGAGAGAGAGAGAGAGAGAGAGAGAGAGAGAGGTTAAGCTCAAAGGCAGAGAGAGCGAAATGGACCAGATTATACAAAATTAAAAAGCAAATACAAGGAGACAATTTGTGCGGAGTGATTGCAAGCAATTACAGTCCGGCTTTTCTGGAGGGAAGGTGGGGGGAGGGGGGTTATTTCAGCTTAAAAGGAGACTTTATTCATTCCTGATCAGCTTCTCCTACTATTCTCTCTTTTATTCTTGGATATCAATTTAAAAAAAAATCAGCCTTCAGATGTTACATGTCTAACCCTGCGAATCCACCCCTGGGCAGACAGGGAGGATTTAAGCTTCCAATCGGCTCTTTCTATAGCCCTGAAAAACCAATTTGCTCATAAAGAATAAAATAAAGGGGGGAAAAGAGGGAAAAAAACACAACAAGGGCATGTGTTTCTCTTGGAGGAGAGCTTCAATTTTACTATAATTGTCTGAAGAAGGAGTTGCTTTTATCTGCAGAATTATGATGATGCTTCCAATGTCTGTCTGCTAATGTCACAGCTGTGCTTTGGCAGAGTCACACCAAGGGGGCTCAGGGATTCACTTAGGACCTGACCTGCTTCTGGGGCCTTCTCTCCTTGCTATCTTCCCTTTGTCTAAATGGAAAAACTTCCTTTTCCAAGGACCTTCCCCAAGCATCCAAAGTGATATCTTGGGCAGTTTCCATCAAGTTTTCTGCAAGATGAAGTCAGCAGTGGCTGCCAAATCTGGTTACTTGGGTGTGGGCTCCTTCCTTGAGAAAGGAAAAAGATCAAAGGACATTAATTTGACAAACATACATGCAGAATTTGAACCCAGATGACTTCACTACACAAGCAGGAGTCAGGTAGAGATGGCTGCAGCATTTATGAACTACATACGCACACACACAATTATTAATCGTGTTTCCCTGATTTCAATTCTCTGAGTTAACAGTGATTTCTCATCACTGCCTCCTATGGTGTATTAAGACAAAGGACAATTTGAGAGGCAGAACTGGACAGCATGATGCTCCATTGGATTTGGAGACAGGGAGACCAGGCTTGAATCTCAGTTCTACCTTTGCCACATGTGTGACTTGGGGCAAGTCACTTTACCTCTGTGGGGCTCACCTTCCCCATCTGTAAAATGAAGAATTTAGACTAGATGGTCCCTTTTTACTCTAATTCTATGCTTCTATCAAAAAAGCAAGAAAAGTCTAAGAGATAAAAGAGTATTCAGAGATGACCTTTTTGGCATCCTGATATTCTCATAATTGAGGAATTGTTAAGGAGTCAGAACGCTCTCTCATTACTTTTTTGGACTGGCGGATATGAAGCCCCTACAGTCTTTCCAAGGCCTATCAGACTGACAGAGAAAAATGCACAAGACTTGCCTCTTTAACTGACAAACAAGCTGGTTCTTGGGATCTATCCCTACCCTTCTTCCATTTCTCAACTTATCTGAAGCCTGCCCTTCCTTCAAGATCTTGCTTGAGTCTCAGCTACAAGAAGAACAGACAACAGAATCCATTCAAGACAGCTTGAAGTCTACTCTGAAGGCCAGTTTCAGTGATGACAGTTCCCAAAGTGGTACTCTATTCTGCTGTGACTTCTTGGAAATTCTTTTCCATGAAAAAAAGGAGAGGAAAAAGTCCTCAAGAAGCAAAAGATAAGAAGGAAGGAAGACTGGGAAGCAGGAGATCGAGTTAAGTGAATAAGATGAACAACAATGGTCTGATCCAGTGGTATCAAACATGCATCTTCAACCACATTAAAATGCATTTGAGAAATATTTAACAAAATAATGAAAAACACAAAAATAAGTCAATATGTACTCACAGAGACATTTGTATTTCCAAGTAACTTCCATGTGTATTGAGTTTCCTATAAGTATGCATTTATGATTACAAAATGGCAACAAAAATTCTACTTTTGGTCCTTCACTGGTTTATTCTATTCAGTAAACTCCAAAGTCCTTGCTTTATTATTCAGGGCCCTTTGCAAACTAGCTCCAACCTTCATCCCTAATTCTCTTCTGTGTTTGTCTGTATGTGTATGTGTCTGTGTTCATTGTGAGACTGGGTCTCCCTATTTAACCCTGATTAGAAGTACATATAGCAGCCTCTCACAGGTCTGATTCCACTACTGATTGGCATAGAAGCTTTGACATTTGCTTCATTTCTGGCATGGACCTTAGTCAACCTAGTGCCTCCATTCTCCTCCTGAGGATTCACCATTTTGATGTCAGATGATGAGTGCAAATATCCAAAAATCTAATCTCAAAGCAGCTCAAGACCCCTGAGCTCAAGAAATCCATCAGCCTTAGCCACACAGGTAGCTCAGATACAACTTCCTTGCTGTATCTCCTTTTTTTCTTAATAAATATTTCATTCACATCAAAATGGTCTATGGAGGGAATCCCCAGAAATAATATGCAAATACTTGCCTCCATCTTTTTACCCAATCCCCAGTCTGGAATGCCACTTTTCTCTTTTCTATTTTTAAACTCAATCTTTCTTATAAAACTCATCTGACCCTCCAATTCCAGAAAAGGCAAAAAGTAGAAAGCCCAGAAGCATACACTCTGAAGCTATAGCTTCCGAATTTGAGCTTTTGGAAGAGGCTTCTTAGTACTTAGTTGTGGTTTCTAGTTTTAGACTAAGTCATGGGGATACAAAGAATGGCAAAGGCACAGCCTTTCACCTCTACAGCAGTAGCAATGGACACACATGCATTAATTATTTATGATGGATCACACCAGGAATAAAAATAGAATTCTTGGTCTCAAGAATTAGCACAATGGTGGACACAACATCCAAATAATGCACATACAAGATGTATGCAGAGATAGAAAGCAATCCTAGAGAAAAGTTCCCTATCTCTTGGGAGAGACTTCTGCAGAAGACAGAATTTGAGTTGAATACTGAAAGAAGTCAGCAGCAGAGGAGAATAGGGAGAGCATACTAGGGGTGAGAGGGGGCTAACCATGTGATCCAATAAGTAAGATTTACATAGAACTTTAACATTGAAATTCTTCTCTCTATATAGTATAAGTTCATTCATTTCCCAAAAGGATCCTTCAAACTATTACTATCATCCCCCTTTTACAGATGAGGAAATGAAATCTGACAGAAATTAAGTGATTCTCCCAGAAAGATGTAGTTAGTGTTTAGGGTAGGATTTGAATTCTGATCTTCCTGACTCCAAGCCCAGTACACACTATATGAGTCTAAATATAAGATGCCGGGGGAGTGGGGAAAGGGGAAGGATTAAGAGGGGTGGGTTTGAGGTGACACTTCACAGCTGACTCTATAAGCATCCTTCTGTTTCATGCTGAAAGGAATATGTGAGCTTACAGACCCTCACCATCGGGACCTTGGAGAGGCTCATGATCTGTCTATTGATGGTATTGCTATCCAAAGACAAACTGGATCACATGGCACTGCTGAGTCTCAAAGGCCATCCATCATTTTTCGCCTGTCTATAGGCCTGTGTTTTAAGAATAGGTTGGTTTCCACACAGTGACACCCACATAATTAGGCCAGCATGAAGACTTGGACATGACTGAATGACTGAACCTTAACAACTATACATACCAGGTTCCTAATAAGTGCCCCAGTCTAACCGTCTTGAATGACACCCAGAGACATTGGTGCAGCCAATTGACAGCATCCCAGAGGCTTTCAATGAATTCTGGCCTACTTCATTTCATCAGGAGGCTGACCCTGGTCTCCCCTGTTGGCCTGCCATAGCATTGACCTCAGGAGGCACATTATCTCTAGAAGGCCACTGTTAAAATGTACATATATTACTCCAGATCAGGAGGAGGTCTTCTAACCCTCTCCCATTAGCACAAAAGCTGAAAATAGTTGATCAGATTAGCTAACTGACACCTTGTCAACCATGAGCACTCCAGTCCTGAGTGGATGACATGCAGTGCAGGTAATTTCAGCTGGAGGAGAGAAGAAAGATGGCAGCCTTAAGTAAATGGGGTTGGTGAGTCTGAGAGCGCAAGTCTGGGAGCTGACTCCAACCTCAGGATTCCACAATAAGATGCTAGCTCCCTAACCTGGAATGCCACTCTCTCTTCTTTTCATTTAAGCCCTGACATTGTAGGTAAGGGAATCCCTAAAAGGAAGGAGAAGATGCCCAAAAGGGAACAAGTTGCAAAATCAAGAAAAAAATCCGTGGACATATGAAATTAAATCTATTTAAATCATGGTCAATTTTATTGTCAATTGTTCTTTCATTTCAGTGAGATCTGACTCTTCATGATCCCATTTAGAGTTTTCTTGTCAAAAATACTGGAGTGGTTTCCTTTTCCAGCTCATTTATAGATGAAGAAACTGAGACAAATGGGGTTAAGTGACTTGCCCAGGGTCAACCAGCTAATAAATGTCTTTTTGGATGAAGATGGTCTTTTGGAGTCCACTCTTGGCATTCTAATCACTGTGCCACCAAGCTGCCCCATAATATTAAGTATATATAATTACATATTTATCGAATTAATTTAAAATCTTAATAATATTAAACTATGTGTTGCTTAAATATGGGGGTTATCATATGTTGGTTCATCTATTTCCATGTGCCAGACCCACCCTGGAGAAAGCATGCATTGTTTCACAACCAGGCAGCTAAGTGGCATGGAACTTGGAATTAATAAGACCTGAGTTCAAATTCTATGCTAGACTCAATAACTGGGTAACCCCTGGTTGAATCACTTAACTACTCTCTATTTCTTCATTTGTAAAATGAGGATAATGATAGTTCCTGCTTTATAGAGCTGTTATTGAGAACAAAAGAGTTTATATACATATATATATATATATAGTTTGTAAAGTTTAAATTCTGTAAAAATAATTATATTTTAAATCAAATAATTGTTCATTATAACATACTAGTTATTATTATCATTAATGATATTTTAATGAAGCATCAAATTTTAAGGCCAGAAGTATTGTCCAGAGAGCAGCATTGATTTCTCCCTTTTGGCATTACCTTCATTTGAGTGTATTTCCATCCCCTTGAAAGTACCTGTCTATCTTTTAATTTAGCTTGCCAATCCACTAAGCAGTGGGCATGATCTCAACTTGGGTTGGCTCTAACAGATAATATACCACACTGCCAGTGCTTAATAATTCTCCTTGATTAATAATTAATACTCAGTGTTAATGAGTAACCAATTACTAATAGCAATTATGATGACACTGAGCAAATGGTTATGGGCTTACATGGAGCAGTCCTCTTTGCTCCTCTCCAAATTATAGTTCTAAATGAGTTTACAGAGTCTTGTTGTGACAGGTACAACCTCAATGTCTTCACTTAACGAGACAGTTGGATGGAATGAAATTTTGCATTCAACAGATACATTTTCAATGTGGCACACAGGAAATTAAATGTGAAAGTATCATTAACATAGAAGACGTGAGTCTAATTCCCTACTCGGGGTGCTGACAAACTGAGATTGTTTATCTATTGCTCATCATGGATAGATATCCTATGGGATCCAATCTTTGCCTTGAAACACAGTAATTTTACTCTTTTCTTTTGGTGGGGGGCAGGGAGTGACGATGTAAGGACCAATGTTGGTTCCAAATTGGACAGACAATGAATCTTATTGCCAGATGAGAATTTCTAGTTGGGCCTTAATAACTACCCCTGTGATCTTGGGTGAGTAAATTTATCCTTCTAGGCCTCAGTTTACTCATCTGTAATATGAGGAGATTAGACTAGATTAGTTCTAACTTTCCTTCCAGCTCTATATGGAGGAAGGTAATCTCAGAAGGAAGAAATTGGCAATTAGGGAATGGAAGGGAGTTTGAAAGACCTCCTACAGAAGGTGAGTTTGGAGCTGAGTCTAGAAGAAAGACAGAAAATGGAAGTGAAGATGCATATTTAATTTTTTGTACCTTCTCCCCCATTATAATGGAAGCTTCTTAAAGAAATGACCTTGGTTTTTGCCTCTTTGTATCCCTAGCTTTTAGCTCAGTGACTGGTGATGATAGATGGTTAGTGAATGTTTACTAACTGATCAATAATAATAATAATAAAGCCGTTAGGTGATACACATATTGGATAGAGCACTGGACTTGGAATCAGAAAGATGAGTCTTCCTGAGTTCAAGTCTGGTCTCAGATACCTGCTAGTTATATGATCCTGGGCAAGACACTTAACGATGTTTGCCTCAGTTTTGTCATGTGTAAAATGAGCTGGAGAATGAGAAGGAAAACCATTCTAGTGTCTTTGTCAAAAAAAAAACCCAAAACAAATTCAAATGGGGTCAGAAAGTCAGACACAACTGAAGAGACTAAACAACAATAATAAAAGTTTATATTGTGTGTATCTTTAAACTTCTTACCAACAACATCTTCTCAATTGAGCCTCACATTTTCCATGGAAGTCAAATAATGGAAAGTGTTTTCTCCATTTTACAGATGGCTCAAACAGTAAGCATTTATTAAGAACTCACATTGTGCAAGGCACTGTGCTGCAAGGACAAAAATGAAATGGTCCCCCTCCTCATGGAGTTCAAATCTGAATAGAGCAAATTATATATAGAGAATGTAAGACAGTTTGGAATGGAATAGCCATAGTAACTGGTTTCATTGAACAAGTATAATTTGAGAGAAGTTTTTAGGGAAGCCAGAGATTCTAAGAGATGGAAAAAAAAAGCATTCCAGGCATGAGGAACAGCCCATTTAAAGGTGGAGAGATGAGAGATGCCGTCATGTAAATGAAGGCAATTGCAACTTGAATTGGCTACTGCAATATTAATATTAAGCACAGCCTGTTTTTAAGAAACCCTCTTTGTCAATAGTATTTATTGTTAATAAATGAACAGTTGCAAAGGCAATTGGTAGCAAAGAGGTCTGGATACCTGAACTATAGAGAACATTGGGAGGGGTACTTTATAGGAAGTTTGAAAAGATAGGGAGGCTTCAGATTTTGAAGAACTTCAAATGGGCAACTCAGGGGTGTCATAGTGCATGGAGCAATGGCTATGCAGTCAAGAAGACTCAACTACCTGACTTCAAATCCAGCCTCAGACACTTCCTAGCTGTGTGACTCTGGGCAAGGCATTTAATTTTGTTTGCCTCTGTTTCTGAAGTAAAGTGGCAAAGCACGGCGGTATCTTTGCCAAGAAAACCCCAACTGGTGTCACAAACCAAAAAGAATAACTCAACAAAAATGTCAGATGGGGAAGTTTATATTTGATCCTAGCGTAATGGGAGCCACTGGATTTTATGGAGTAGGGGAGTAATATGATCAGACCTTTGCTTTAGGAAAACTACTTTTAGAGCTGTATGAACCATGGATTAAAGTGGGGGGATTTGAGGAGATCAAATAAGAGTCCATTACAATAGGAGAGGGGAGAAGTGATAAGAACCTGGACTAGGATGGGAGCCATGAAAGTGAAAAGAAGGAGTCATATGTGAAAAATATTGTAGAGAGAAAAAACAAGATTTAGCGTCTGATTGGATGTATATGAGGAATGAGAGTGATTCATAGTTCTAGGGCTGGTTAAGTGGAATGATAATGGCAATCATTAAATGGGTTTTGAGGAAAAGATAAGTTCTAGTTTGGATATGTTGAGTGTGAAATGTCTTTTGGATATCTATTTAGAAATGTCCATTGATTAGCTGATATAGAACAAGTACTATAAATTACTAGATATGACGGTCATCTGCATAGAGATGATCATTGGACCCATGGGATATGATGAGATCACCAAATGAGAGATTGAAGAAAGGAAATGGGACCCCTGAAAGTACAGCAACAGAATGATTCAGCATCCAAGCAAAGTAAGGCTTAAAGACATGAAGTGATTTCTCCTAGGACATACTGCTAAGTGAGCAAGACCAAGGGCTAGACTCAAAAATCAGCTGGACCAAAATTATCATTTTAGAGATAAGGAAATATCAAGGCCTAGATCTCATCATATTTCAGAGGTTCCACAATCATTTCTATGCAGATGACTCTGGTAACTATAGATCCAATCCTTGTCTTTCCAGAGTTCCACTTGTTCAGTGGTCACTGGACATTTCAAAATGGATATCTAATAGATTTAGATTTCCTGACTTCAAAGAATACAGAATTCTCCCACTATTTAACAGCTGGCCTTTGTAGGTTTGTATGTGTGAGTGTTTTTCCATAATTTTTAAAACTAGCATAGACTAATTTATTTTGTAGCACTTAACTCCTAATCACATTGACTTAAGAATTCATCAAAGGAAAACTGATAAAGAGATGTGTTATCACAACCTACAATTTTCAGCCCCATTTATGAATCTTGGTTGCCTTTGGGGATTTAGAACAAGGAAAAACAACTCCGTTCCCTCATTCCTCTTTAGCAGCTAGGTTGCATTTGTTTTTTAATGAAATACCTGAAAAAACATAGATACCTACTTCATGTTGGTTGAGTTTGGTTTTAGGCTGTCTATACACAGTCCTAAAAGAGTAAAAAAAGGACTAGCCTAGCCTCCTGAAAATAATAATAATGATAATAGTCAACTTTTATATACCATTTACTATATGTCAGATTTTGTGTTATGTGATACAAATATTGCTATTTGTATGACTGCTGTAATATTATAGTATATAGTACTATATATTACTAGCATAATACTATGGTATTATTTCTATGACTATACCCATTTTGTCTTTGAGGAAGCTGAGTCCAAAAGAAGTTAAGTGACTTGCCCAGAGCCACAGAGCTAGCAAGTATCTGGGGTCAGATTTGAATTCACGTGTCCTTTTCTTCAGGTCAACTCTTCTATTCACTGTGCCACTTTGCTATATTTTATTTAGAGTCAGAGGAGTTGAGGTTATCATTTAGTCTATAAAAAAACTGAATTGGGGGCAGCTAGGTGGCACAGTGGATAGAGCACACGTCCCGGAGTCAGGAGTACCTGAGTTCAAATCCAGTCTAAGTCACTTAATAATTACCTAGCCATGTGGCCTTGGGCAAGCCACTTAACCCCATTGCCTTGCAAAAACTAAAAAAAACAAAAAACAAAAAACAAAAAACCCAAAAACCCAAAGAATTGAATTGTAGAAAGTTTATATGACTTGTGCTGGGATGTAAACCAGGACCTCTGCCTTTTAATCCAGTGTTGATACCCATGAATTCTCCAATGGTACTTGAAGACCTTCTTCTAGGACAGTGAATCCCAAGCTAATGTTTTTTTTAGTTTTTTGCAAGGCAGTGGGGTTAAGTGACTTGCCCATGGTCACATGTCTAGGTAATTATTCAGTGTCTGAGACTGAATTTGAACTCAAGTCCTCCTGACTCCGGGGCGTGTGCTCTATCCACTGTGCCACCTAGCAGCCCTCCAAACTTTTTTTGAATAAAAAAGATCCCATTCTAACAACAAAATATGTCCCAGACATGATATAATTTTCCTGTTGGTATTAGTTGGTTTTTAAAAATTGTATGAGGGCAAAGATAAAAAAGAAAAGAAAATGCTACTAAGAACTCAGTAATACCTTTAATTTGTATGTTACTAAGTACAATAGTTCTACATATATCATACATTTGAAAAATGATGATATATATAATATATAATAAGTATATATATATATATGTAAGACATTATTCATTATTCAGGAAAAAAAAAGATTTGCTTGCTTATTACACTGTCATGCTACAAATTTTGTTGAAGCTAAATAAAGATCAAAATGACACTTGGTGGGCAAATGCATTCCAAGCTTCTTGGCCTAAGTTGGTTCTCACTTTAGCTATAGAACTGACCAACCTCTTTCTCCAATCAGACATTTATCTACTGATATTCCTTATACCATTTTTTGCACACAAATTATCTTTGGAAATATATTACAGCCTACTCATGCTGACCCTGCTTCTCTTCATTATACATAACCTGCCATTGTCATGTCTTTGGAGATTACTGTTGGTTCATGCTTTGGAGCCAAGCTATATGGCATCCAGGGATATCTCCAGTCATCTTGATTTGTATCTGGCCACTGGATCCAGATGGCTCTGGAGGAGAAAGTTAGGCTGGTGACCTAGCACAGGGCCCCCTCACTCAAATCCAATTCACCTCCTTTTTGTTATGGTCCTCTTTGAGAACAAATGCAAAACATCATCATATAGTACCACCAAGAGAATACTGGTGCTAAAGAGAGCAACACTGCCATTCTTATCCTACAGAGAGATATCTTCTTAGACTTGGGGAAGAGAGAGGGGAGTAAAAAGTAAAGGGAAAACATTTATTCTTCTTTCTGAGGACTAGTCTTGGTTAGGACTTCAACAGAAAGCAACTAGCGGTGGCTAGTAGTTTGTGGGGTGATCTATACATGAAGGGGAGACACAGAAGGGCATAATTGTGACATAATATTTACCTAGCTTATTTCTTATAGCCTAATAAGAGAGGTAGCCTAACTCAGTTATACCCATCTTAAAGATAAGGAAGTTGAAGATCACAGTATAGCAACAATATGTAAACTCTGACCAGCAGCTCAGAATAATGGGGATTTTCTCATCTGGGACCATTATAATTTGGTATCAATAAATGAGACCATATCAGAGGTCAACTGAGATCAAATGATTCCATTTGTGACTTTACCCACTGAAGCATCATGTGGTGCTAGTCAAGACACTTACATATCTTGGTGTCTCTGTTACATCCCTAAAGTGGGAATTTTATTGCTGACCACATTCTCCAAACATCAGATCTAACAGATACTGCATGTCCCATAAATAATAAATGCTATGATGTAATTTGGTAAAAATTGCCTAGTATCCCAAGCTTTTTGTTGCCTTAAACTCTAAAACAAAATAATTCTGTCTTTTTTTTTCCTCCTGGGGTTCTCATGAACTGAGGCAATGAATAAAGTGTCATTGTTGGTGCCACCTCTAATACATATTGGTTGTATTATCTTTCATAAGTCATTGAACCTCTTAATACTCAATACTACAGCAATAATGCAGACTACATTCTGAATTGTAGAGAAGGTGCTGACCTGTCTTGGTAAAATTTATTTTGGGAGGAATTCCATATCCTATGAAATCACAGGTCTAACCCTGATTCCAATCTTTGTTTTCATGAATGACAGTTTACAAATGGATACTAATAGCTCCCTCAAAATCCAACTCATGATTCTTTCTGTCAAAAAAGAAGAATGTTAATAAGCATGGTGATATGTAGTAGGGACTTCTTGTGACCCAGGGCTGCTCTGGTAGCTGCCCTATGGAATTGCAATGAAAGTAGATAACATCTAAAATCTTTTTGATCTTGGTAGAAACCTTGAAATGTCAGTCAACTGGGTTTTGGCTATTAAACTGATTGGCTTAGCATCCTTATCCAAGGAATGCAATTGTTTTCCAATCTTCAGAAACACTATTCAGCCTACTAGAAATCCTTAACACAGATGGAAATGATCCCTAAAGTAGGCAACTCATTAGTTGTCCACAGAATAAACTGAAGACATGAATTTTTACATTATGTACCAGAGCTAAATCATGGCGAATTTGGAACCAAATATGCCTATTTTAGATAAGGACTCCATATTACTTTTTGCTCAGTGGTACTCTCAACTCCCAGTCATATAACATCATATTACTAACCAGCATAAGGCAAGCATAAAAACAAAAACAGAATTTCATTCCTATGCTTAAATTTGATGGAATCATTGGGTTATTAAATTCTGAATTTGGAAAAACTGAGAAACTAAAGTCTTTGAAAAGCTTTACTCAATGCCAACTCCAGTGATTGTATCTAATAATGAAAAGGGTGACAAACACAAACCTGACATCTTAAATGCTTTGGGAAGGAGATGAATATTTGCAGACTAGAATTTTGGAAAGTTTTGCTTGAATTTGGTGACATGGATATAAGTAGCAGGTATAATATACCAACACCTCCTTCATCTCATGGAATCTTACTCTTTTTTAAAGGTCATTTGTATGTGACATATATAAAATTCTTAAAATACATCAAAAAAGCAAAAGACTAACAGTTTTAAACTTCATCAAATTGAACTAAGAGATATAGACAATAACTCCAACTACTTCAGCATCCTCAAGGCAAGACATGCCAAGAAGAGTATGGTTAAATATGTTAAGAAACCTAGTGGCTTCCAGATATCAATGATGCATCAGAAGAACACATTTAAAGAAATATAATGCCTATATAATACCAGTATTAATGTGCACTTTTATCCATATAAAATGGACAATTAGATAGATAGATAGATGATAGATAGATAGATGGATAGATAGATAGATAGATAGATAGATAGATAGATAGTATCCTAACAAAAATCCCATACAATCTTAAAGAAGCACAGAGCCTACCACGTTAAGGCTAAAGAGATGAATACTTATCCAAAACTGAGGAAGAAGATTATTAGTCATTTTCAGAGCCCATGATAAACAGATCAAAACTGTATAGAAATACTTTGGGAACAAGCAGACATCACTTCACTGAGAAATAGCATAGGTTGACAACAGGGACATTTTATTTGATTTGCTGAATTTAACTGAAAGTGGTTTACCTTCAGATGGGGATTATGAAACAGCTAATATCCAAGAATAGAATTACAAGCTCCTCCTTGGATGATATCTACATTATCGAAGCAAACAAGAAATATTGACTGTGCTGGGTGTATTTGTTTGTGAAAACAGAGGAGTATGCAAAGGCAATTCAGGATCATATCACTGACAACAGAAATTACAGAAGAATCATTCTGAAGGTGTCTGGTCAGTTATCAATATAGATTGTTCAAGGAAACATTACATTACATCACTGTAGGCTTTAAAAATTTTGTCCACTATTGAAAATCTGGGAAGATATAACCTAGTGACTAGAATCACCCACAGATTGACATGGATTGACAGATGCCATCTGCCCCTTTGTTCCCATACCATAAAAATACAGACTTTAAACCATCCTGAGGAAAAAATCAATCAATAAACTGCAGGAACTTGAATTTTATCACAGTCTGAACTGTTTTCCAGAAAGCACAAACATAACACTGATCCATAAAAAATGTAATAAAAATGTTTTTAACACCATATCAAATACTCATAATTTCCAATTTCTATGGCATAAAAAGCTTTCAAAATGTAGAGATCCGAGAGAGGAATTCAAAATCATGTGACTACTGGATGAAGGGACAGATAGGTGGTACATTGGATAGAATGCCGGCATTGGATTCAGTAGGACCTGAGTTCAATCTGTCCTCAGACACTTATTAGATCTGTGATCCTGGGCAAGTCATTGAACCTAGGTTGCCCTGGCTTTCTCATATGTCAAATAAGCTGGCAAAGGTATCTTTGCCAAGAAAACCCCAAATGGGGTCAAAGAAAGTCAGACATAAATGAAACAAATGAACAACATTGATTGAAATATATGTCATCCCCACTACTACTGGAGTTTTAGCAGAGGAGGCTTCTCATGAGCCTGTAGAAGTTGAACTTATCCAACTACAAAAAGCAGTTGATTCATTCTTAGTTTCAAAGAATATTAAATATTAAAAATATGTAAGAATATCAACTTGTTCTAATATGATTTCTAATATGAACAAAATGATAACAAAAGCAGTATCATTAAATATGAAAATAATATTAAGCATAAAAGATTTATCTCAGGTCTATTTTTATCTGAATTCTATCAGACAAGAAGAGAATTATTTTTCCTAAACAATGAAAATGATTATTATTATTATCATTATAAATATGAATTAGAAATGACTAATCCACAAGCATTTATGCAGGACTCCCTATTTGGCAGGACAATGGGAAGACAGTGACAACAGCTACACCAAATTCAAAAACAACCCCCCATTCTGCAGTACTCTGAACTCCAAATCCTTCCTTCTCAACTACTCTATGAAAATGCCAATAATTTGAAAAAAGAAAAGATCAACAACCTTATATCATATGTCTTAGTCTAGGGCTAGAAAAAACCTTAGAAGTCATCTACTTCAACCACTACATTTTATAAATGAGGAGACTGAGTCACAGAGAAGGGAAGTATACATTTGAATTTCTCAAAATATTTCAGAATGCAATATAACCACCAGTCTACTTAGTGGTGGTGGAATCAGGAGGACCTGAGTTCAAATCTGTACTCAGACACTTACTAGCTGTGTGATCCTGGACAAGTCACCCTGGTTGCCTTGGTTTTCTCATCAGTCAAATGAGCTGGCAAAGGAAATGCTGAAGGAAATCCCTTCCAACCTCCTAACCCTGGCTTGCTTGCTTGATAACCAAATGACAAAATCATTTGCTTGCACTGTATTTTGACACTTATACAAAAACACCTAGAGAGGTCAGCACCTGAAATGGCTAAGCATCCTGGATGAGTTTTTCCATTCCATTGTCCAAAATGAGACTAAAGAGACAACAACTTCAAACTCCTCCTTGGTAGCATAATGAATTACTCTTCAAGAAACCTGATTTGCCTTTAAAATACAATTAAAAATCAACCACAGCAAAACCAGGTGTCTTGTTTTAGCAGTATTTTTTTTCCTCAGAGGACTTCAAAGCATTGTTTTGGAGCACAGGTACATGTCCTTGGTGAAAGGAGCAAATGATTCACTCTTACATGCTGAATTAAGTCTTTATTGTAATAAATGATCTCATTTAGACCAAATAGGTCAATCTCCTTAAAATGGGCTGCTCAAAATCCTGGAATATTAGTACATTTGGTAGAATTGGGGGGCAGGCATATCTCTCAGTGCCAGAAGACCACACGTTACTTTAGAAATGGAAGAGGTCTTTGTAGTCATCTAATTCAAATCCTCATTGAGTTTGTGATCTACTCAAAATAACAGGATAATTCAAGATAATAAGATGTGAAAGGAGCATTTGAACCCAGATTCTTTGAGTTCTAAACTAGAACTCTTTCCACTGCTCCACTCTGTGGTTTCCAAATAGGGATTTCATCTTCTGTAATGGGAAAGGAGAAACTACCGTGTTTCCCTTTGTCATTTGCCTCAAATCTTTACTCCTCTTTCAATGTTTTTCTATCTCTAATCTTTCCTCTCTTTTTTGAAGCCTTTCTTTTTTTATGTGTGTGGGCTGCTTAGTGTGCTTTCTCCTGTTTCATTGCTCCTCGGCTTCTTTCTCTATGTGTCTACTTCTCTCTTTTTAGGTAATTTCCATTCTTGCCATGCTTCTCTCCCTTTCCCATTCCCCCCTCCTCCATTGTAACACACCTCCCTCCTTTTTGTTCAAGCCCAGCTCCTCATTACAGCACTCTCATGAATCCCTTTTTTTTTCATTTTTTATGTGAACTCTTCAGGATATTTGGCAGGATGGACAGATGGTCAAATGTCCCTAAAAGGGATGAGCACACGGTGAAATACTCTGACCCCAAAGTGGAGGGCTTCTGCCAGAGCAGTAGGCAAATTCTTGATTGGTCCTAGGGATGGAAGAGTGGGGCAGGGGGGTTTTAGATCTCAAGGTGGCACCCTGGAGGTCTAAAAGAATTATAATCCTCATCATTAGACTTAGGTCCATTACTTCATTCCTCTCCCTAAGGGATGTGGGAGGTTGATAGGACATACCTATTAGTAACCTCAGTTTATAGCTGGGGAAATGGAGGCACAAGGAGGTTAAAAGCCCAAGGTCACTCAAAGAGTCAATGATGAAGCTGAGAAAAGGAGTTAGGTCAGCCAACGTATGGTTAACACCCCAACCTAGTTCTCAGTCCCACTAAGCCCCAGAGCCTCTGAGGACTCATTAGTTATTTTTTTAAGTTGAATAAAAAAAGGCCTCTCTCTAGATTAAGTCATCCTGGCTTCAAATTTCTAAAGCTGCTTCTCTCTCTCTCTCCCTTGCTTTTTTATTCAGCATTTGAAATGTTATTTAAGGGGTTTATTTCAAACACCTTTCTTTTTGAACCGATTGTTCAAAACTTTCATTCCACTTTGTCAGTGTTTTTTGTAGTCTAGTCTGATTTCTAAAAGGTTTTTATTTCTTCTCTATTAGCAGCCGCCACCTGCTTACTGTTTGGATGGATTTTGCTTTATTTTCTTTGCTTTCATCTATTGAAATGGATGAGAAAAACCTTCGGTAATGAACCTTGTTTCCAGTTTTTCCCCTAACCTCCCCTATTTTTATCTCCTAGTGCAACCACAGAGAATGGAGGAAAGGGATGGAAATATGCCAACGTGTGGATAACTCTATGGGAGGAAAAGAGTTGTAGTAAGAGGAAAGTGGGATATCTCCCAGCATCCTTTAGAAACTACTTATTGGCATCTTCTCTGTTGAGATGTAATGTACTGTGTGGTTGGGGCAGATCTCAAACACAGACAAAGAAAATGACTTAGATCCTTTCTGAATGGAATGGGCTGTTTTGGCCAAAAAGAATATCTTTCCCCCTAGTGTACTGAAAATCATGCAAAATGTCTTTGAACAGACTAGGTTGTTTCTAGGGCTTACTTTGCTGGTTTTTTGTGGCTGTCATCAAACTCATATCTTGACATTAAAAAAAAAAAGACAACAGTTCCCTTTGGAAGCACTTTTGTTATTTCATTGTCCCAACATAGGGAATAGAGGCTCAGCCTTGGGATTTGGAAAGAACTTTGGGATTTGGAAAGAACTTTGCTCAAGCCCTGATTCTGACACATACTAATTGGATGGTCCTGGGTGAACCATGTAACTTCTCTCCTTTCCCCAGGCAACTCTTGAAGACTGTAGGTTAAAAAAGGAATTTCTGGTTTGTATTGATGAAGGGTGTTTCCTATTGATGGGGTCCTCTATATCAATTACATGACAAGTCTGGTGAAAAAAAGAGAGAGACACACAGAGCCAGAGAGAGAGACAGAGAAAGACAGACAGATAGAGAGACAGACAGCCAGAGACACAGAAACAGAATAAAAGATAGAAAGACGGACATAGAGGCAGAGACAGAGAAAGATGGGGCAGAGACAGATACAGAGAGAGATGTAGACAAAGAGAAAGACAGAGACAGAGTGAGAGAGAGAGAGAGAGAGAGAGAGAGAGAGAGAGAGAGAGAGAGAGAGAGAGAGAGAATGGGTTGACTCCTCCTTAGGTGAAAACAGTTCTTCAAATAAAATATAAGCATTTTATCTGCTCATTCTGCCCTCAGGGTAAGTCAGCTAAATGAACTCAATGTTCTACTTTACCCATCTAGCAGAAATAGTTACTGACTCCAGATGAGTGGGCAAGTGGCCATTTGCAAGGGTAAGTTTCGTATTTTGAGGCTGCTCAATTATTCTAGGTTTTGACCTTGGCAAATTACTCCAGTTTTGAGACTGCCACTGGTTTCCCATGTAAAAACAATACCTGCTCTGTGTGTATGTGTCAGAGAGCATGTGGGCCCCAGATGAAGTAGCCGAGGGAATGTGTTAATCGGGGGGGTATGTGTAATAGAACATAAGCAAGTTTGGGGGCCCTCATCTTGTTGGGGCTACTTGGGCACTAACCACACCTACTGCTGAAGCCCTACAGATGTATAAATAAAAGGCAGGAAAGACCAGGAGACTCCACACTCTGTGATCTCTTGGCTTATCATGGACAGTAATGGACCTTCTCTGGTTCTTATAAGATCAAGAGAACTAAGGCAGGAACTACAAATCTATTCCTTCTTTTTGGTAAGCAGTGCATTGTGGGATCTTAGGTCCCTCTTGGTCCTCTGTTTTCTCTCTCTCTCTCTGATAAGGTTAACTACTTCAGGCTGATTTTGCCCCATTCAGCTGGATAGAAAGCCAAAGCTCTCAGGCCCTTCCTCTAAGTCTTTGGTGCTTGAAGATCCACCTGCATCTGACCAAGCAGGTCGGTGGAGCCCCTCCCTGGTTCTCTCTACTCCTCTATCCCAACACTAATTAGTAATGCAATCCCACAAAGAGCAAAGCTGCCTGCCACCTCCCCTCACTCCCAGTGATTTATGTTCAATTTGTACAAATGGAGAAAATGAGATTTCAAATTTCAATGCCATTTCTGCAATGAGGTGATTAAAAGAGAGAGAGGTATCGCCTTCTACTGTATAGAATATTGATCCCACTGCTATTTTCCTTTGCAATAACCATTAGCTCAGTATTATTTGCAAACCTCTAATGTGAACCTGGAGATGTAATTTACATTTGTGCTTCACTTATTTGCTTTAACAAAACAACACAAAAGCTTTGGGTCTTTCAATCTATCTATATTGTCAATAAAATTAGCAGCTTGAAGGGAAAAAATTATATTCAAAACCATAACTTCCCATTAACTACCACAAGACACAACACATTTTTCAAAAGAGAGAAAAGAGAGACACGGAAAGAGATAAGGAGGGAGGGAGAGAAGGGGCAGAGAAAGAAAAGAGGGAGAAAGATGGAGAGGACAGAGAGGGAGAAAGAAAGAAAGAAAACGGAAGAGAAAAAGAGCTGGTAAGGGAGACAGAGGGAGGAGTAAGAGAAAGGAAAAAAGGGAGAGAAAGAGGGAGAACAGAGAGAGGAAAAGAGACAGACAAACAGAAAGGAAGGGAAGGAAGAATACAGAGAAAGACAGAGAGAAGGAGGCAGAGAAAAAGAGAGAGAGACAGAAAGAGGAGAAAGAGAAAGGAAAAGAGAAGAGAAAGGGGAAGAACAGAGAGAAAGGAGAGACTGAGAGAGAGAGAGACCAAGAGAGTTCCTATCATCTCAAGGGTTCAAATTCAATTCAGAATCTTAAAATGAAATGCCTCCCCCTCCCTCTTATTTGGCTTGGCTCAGGGCCTCAGGCCTAGCAGAGAAAGTTTGGAGTCCAAGCTCTTTGAGGGTGTCTGGGGAGGAGGTTGAACACACACACAAGAGCCAAGTGAGCCAAGTGCCGGCACACGCCTTAACTCTGAGCCCAAGCCCCCCCCCCAAGCCCCTTACCCCCCCTACCCCTAACCAGGCATGATTCCTGTTTGAATCCCCTTAGTAACCAAGACAAAGTACATCCCACACATCCATCCATCCATCCACACGTGCAGGGCCTGGTCACAAACGCTTCCCCCAGGGACTTCCCAAAAGAGAAGGGAGGGCGATGCTGGGGAAGGAGGGGGGAGGAAAAAAAAAGAGAGAAAGGAAAAGGGGGAGGTAATCAAGAAATAAAAGAGCAGGGCTGTGCTAACCCTATTCAAGTGGTAGTTTGTCAGCCCCTGACTCTTAACAAATAGGCCCCGGCAGCTCCCCTTTCTCATTGCTTCTGTCTCTGCAAACACATCAGCTGCCTACCACTGCCTACTGGAGTCTGGAAGATGAGAACAAGAAAAAAAGGGAGAAAGAAAGAAAGGAAAAAAAAAAACTAATGACCCATAATTGCCATGATAGTGGAATAGGGGCCAGGCAGCTGTTTTACATTCCTGGTATGTATAGTATGCAAATATCTACAAAGGCCCGACACAGTTTCTCTATTGTGGATCCTGAGGGTAACCAAATTAGCCTTTGGCAGCCATGGTAATTGGGAGGTACTGTTCCCATTAGGAGTCCTGCAAATTATGAAGAAAAATGGACCGAGGGCTTTGTCACAAATAATAATACCAAGAAGAAAAGAGCAGGCGTCTGTCTTTTCTTTCCTTCCCTCCCCCCACCCTCTACCCCTCGCCTTTTTTTTTATTTCTACATTGTGCTGTTAATACCTTGCCATTTAGTAATAAGAAAACAGTCTCAATCCCCCCCCAGTTAGACTGATCATGGACTTTTTTGTTGTTAGAATGTCAGACTTGCAGGACAACATATGGAGTACCATTGGAGACCCCCTTTTCCAAGCTCCTTGAACTGGGCTTCAGTTGGTAAGATTAGAATATCAGAGTGGACAATGTTGACCTTGAGTCATGGGCAGATAAGAACAACATCAGAAAGAGGATGTTCTTTCCTAGGATCTGACTTTCCAAGTTTTATCTAAGGCTAAAAGAGCATCTATCTACTACTTTATAATGTGCCTTTATCATCTATCTCATTCCCCTCTTGTTCTCCCCCTTAAGTAATTGAGGGTCTGTGGGTGAGCTTGAATCTTGGAACTTGTCAGGTTCCCAGCCCATTCACCTCCAATCAGGAGCATTATGTCACAAACTCAAGTAGAAAAGGTCTGGAGTCTTTAGCCCTGGGCCTTCCCTCGAGATGGTCTAATTCCATATCCCCATGAGCTTGACTACTGATGACCAGATGGGTCATTGGAATATCAGATGACATTGGGATGAGATCAGCTTTTGTGTGGTGCCATGGCTGAGGAAAGACAAATGGTCAGATTGGGGCAGACTTGCCAGTCAAGCGGGTAGCTCGGGTTGGGGGGTGGAGGGCAGGCTTCCACCGTTTTGGAGTTCTTGGTTCATCTGTTTCTCAAGGGCCTTTAAAAAAAGTTTTCTAAATAAAATGAGATTTTGAATTGCAATTAATTCTCAGATCTCCTTGTTTCAGTCTTTTATTTTGGTAACAAAAATTTTCCCATTATAAAAATCTGAAATGCAATGCTTGTGTTTAACTTCCTCCATCTAAGTAGAAACTAATTTTTTTCCTCAATTCAATGCCTTTAATAAACCAGCACTCTGTTAAAAGCCCAAAGATGTAAGATCCTTCTGTATTTGTCTGGTGAGAAAGTTACTACCACCTATCTACATGGTCAAATCCAAATTGTGTTTCCCATAAGGAAAAAAGTAACTGCTTTTTAGTTGGTCTGAAGCACAATCAGAAACTGGGTCACAAAGAACCTTGCTGACTTAGCCCACCAGAAAGGAGGAGGACAGAACTGAAAACGCCTTTTAGATACTCAGAAAAATAACAAAGAAAAAGTAAAACCAAAACGTACCAGGATGGGTATATGTCCCAAAGCCAGAGACCCTACCAGTACACATACAATACATGTGTATAGAAAAAGAATTGAGGTAGATTGACTGTGAGCACCATCATCAGTCAATCTAAAGAATTCTGTCCAGAATGCAGCTTGGGAGAGGTTTTTTTTTAAGTATGTTGGCAAACCACCATGTCCTTTGTAAACTAGATCACCTAGAACTCTGACATATTCCATGGAAACTTCTAATCTGATACTTAAATGCTGGGTACATACAAATGAGGTTCAATCTCAAAGGCTACTCAGGAAGGAAACTGCCTCACTCAAGGACAGGATTTTCTAGAAATATCTTAATTTGACTTATTTTCAGCCCCCCCCACCTCACCCCAGAACCCTCTCATTTCAAGGAAGTATCAGATTTCCAAGTTCTTTACATACAAAAATAACTCCTCATTAAGTTCATAGAGGGACAATAGCACTTTCCACTATGGTGGCTCCCAGCTCTTCTAGAGTCCTATTCTGAGAGCCACATGGGTGTTGTCCCTCAAAATATGGGAAAAAACTTGGGTTTGTTAGGGGGCCAAGTAACCTACCTCTCTAGTGTACCCTAGGTATTTTATCAATCTGTACCATCTCTTCAACCCTATACCTCCAATATGGGATGAAGGTCCCCCCACTCCAGGAAGAGAAAGAATCCTCTGTACCCTCATTTCTCCTTGCATCTAGTCTTTCCTCTATGCACAGGTCTGGATTCCTTTGTCATGCTCACCTTTCCTCAGCATCCACCACCACTACTACCATCTCCAGAGCTAAACAACAATTTTCCTTTTCTCTGGTCAATGGGAGATTTGACATTGTCTGGGTTCTTGTGGCTCATCACCCCCTGCCCCCCCCCCAATTGGGACTATGGCTGCTCCTGTCACAGCTACCTGCTTTGCCTTCCTCAAGAAAGTGTTACATAAATGAGGCCTAGGACCAATTGCTGCTGGGTTAGGAAATACATTTCTAGATTTAAAAAAAAAATTATTTTTTTTCAATTGCAAGGAAAGATATAGTTTTTCACATTCATTTGTGTAAGAGTTTGAGTTCCACATTCTAGCTTTTTTTTTAAAGCTTAGGTCCAGAGCAGCAGACATAAAGCAGTCCTTTGAGCATCTGTGAAGACACCTTGAATTTCTTTTCTCAATAAATAGTCCTCAAACTAAATGAATTTAGGCGAAAGAATTTCAGTGTTTCCACCTCTCACTCTATATCTGCAAGTTTTAACAAAGGGCAGAAATTAGAGGCTAAGAATATTTACACAGAAAAAAAATCTTGGCAAATCTTAACGTTCTACATAGGCTATGGGAGGGGAAGGGAAGCTGTGAGGCATAGTGTTACAGAGATCACTGGCCTTGGCTTTAAGGCATGTGAATTTAAACCCAAACTCTGAAACTTACCAGCAAAGTGACCTCAAATAAATCATTTAATGCTTGCCTCAGTTTTTTCATCTGTTAAAGGAGTATAATAAGATATCATTGCCTATCAGAAGACTATTGAAACTTAAATTTAAAACACTAGAAACAGAAGCTGTTATTATCTGTTGGCTATTGTTTGTTTAGCTCATCCATCTTTCAAGGCTCAATATACATTGATTTAGATAGTACTTTAAGCTTTCCCTGGGAGGGGGGGCAGTACAAGTATTATTTTTTTTTTCATTTTACAGATGAGGAATCTGAAGAACAGAAAGGTTATGGTTTTTGTCAAGGGTCACATCGTTAGGGTAGGTTTCACATACTATTTCTGCAAAACCTTCCTTTTGAAAACCAATTAACAGTTTCTACCTATGCAACTTTGAGGTGAAATATTCCTGACAAAAATCTCTAAAACTTCTTTGAGGCTTCCAAGCATAGGTATTTAGTTCTCTGGACTGAATGAAAGAGATATTCTTTGAGATTTAATGAAATTTACCAGTATGACAGACAGAATACAATGATTCCATGATTCAATGTGTTCTTTTTCTTTCAAATTTGCTTTTGACAATAAACTACTAATTTCAGAGCAAAGCTTTAACTAGCACTTTTGAAACCTGGGGCAGGTAGATTGAAAAAAATCTTCAAAGACAAATTCATTTGAGGAGATGGAGATAGAGAACATGAAACACCCAATAGGGGAGGGGACAGCAGAACACAAGAACATTTATTGGAGCCTTCCTTTCTAGAACTATGATTTCATTGGCATAAGGAGGAAACTCTACAGCACAAATCAGAACCAAGGCAGCATTTTCTAGTTGTAGCCTAGCCTGGAGACAAGGAAAGGGATCACTCACGCAGTCTCCACTTACTATCCTTGCGACTTTCCAAATCAAACTATCTCCTCATGGTCCAGTCATTTCTGCCTCTTAGAATATAAGTTCCTTGAAGACAAGGACTGTCTGTTTCTTCAGATCCAAAATGCCTGGACCCTGTTTAAGTGCTTCACAACATGGCTTTCTCATTCATTCATTCATTCATTTCAAGGCCTATTTCCTTGTTATTACACAACACTGATTTTTTTCCTATTTTGATTTGGATTATTTTTGTTGCTCACACCTTCAGTATCAGTTGGGTTTATCTTGGTCTGAAAGATTCATTTCTACAGGTCAAATGCCTGGAATTCTAGGTTTTTCTGTTTTGAATACACTTACTGCTAACTGTAAGCGAAGTCTTACTAAGTCCTACAATAAAAGAAAGACTAGGTAGCTAGGCTTGCGCAGGTGTCATTAGTCTCTCTTAGAGTAGACTCCATGACCAAAGGCCCAAATCCCAACCAAGCTGATTCTACTCCTACTCTCCTTCATGATGCAAAGCTCAGGGCAAGGTGAGCTAGAAAAAACAATCAGAGCTCTCCAAGGGAGACAGAAACAGTTAATGGAGTAATTGAATCCAGTCAGAACCAAGACCAAGCACCAATAGAGAAGGAGATCTGTCAGCATCTTAATCAGGGCTCTCCTGGCTTTGGAAGGGAACTTTCTGGCTAGTGGACCTTCCCAAAGTCCTGAGGTCTGACCATGACTACACAACGGACTGGACCTGGAGGGGCCCATTGTCATTCATCACTGAGTTTTTCCACCCAATCCTACCCAGGCTATTTCCAAGTTACCCAGAAGACAATTAGCTCTGAAGGGACTACTGTTCTGTTTCTCTAAGTGTGATGGGCTAGATGCATACAGAGATGACCCCTGACCCAGGTAGACTTTTCTGAGCAGAGGGTTCAGTCATCTTCCATGTGATCTGACACTGAAATTCTTACATCTCAAAACTGCTGGAAGGGAGGTTTAAAAAAAAAAGTCAAATTAATGAGTTTTATCAAGTATACTCCAGCCAAGAAGGCTTGGGAAAGAACAAACCTGTTCAGTAGTGAAGTCCCCCTTCAATAATGAGACTGCTCTGCTTCTTTCATATTTAGGCAATTCTCCAACTTGAAACCACTAACCCCAGATTTATCCCCCCACCCCTTTCCTTCTGGGTCTCCTTCGCTACCAGCAGAAGTCCCTATCCTGAGGAGAGGCTGGTGAGTGTACTTAAACTTTGCGTCTGATCAAGTTATGTGTATTGGATCCAATACTAGTTAGTCAATTCTTTTAGGTCCCTGAGTGGCGATTTGTGGTAATGTCTACATCAATACTAATGGAGTGGTTTGCTAGCTGGTTTACGTAAAGCAAATAGCTACAGGATTGGAGGGGCTGGCTGCCTTAGAGGGCTCTCTCACAGCTCATGAAGAAGTGACCAGAGGAAAAATCCAAGAAGAACAGCACACAACTGTGTGTTTCATGGGTTTTCACAGCCCGAGTCATTCTGCTAGGCTGAAACCTCAGCCCCTCCACTCTCCCCCCCTCCCCATTTCTTCCCCCAAGTCCTAATCTCTTCCTTTCTGACAGGCCTGTTATTGTCAAGGTTTCAAAATAATTATTACTATTGTAATTAATCTCTCATGTATATTAAACCCAGGGCTCCAGAAGGAGACGACCTATATCTTCAGGAGGCTGTCTGTGATGCTGGCACAAACTCTTGTCTGCCGACCTACAGGAATGACTAAAGCCAGAAAAAATCTGTGGCGTTATGGTCCACCTCTCATCATTTCTCTTTTGTATAAACAATTGCGTCGTTTGCTGGGGAAGGAGAGGAAAAAGCCAGTCTGGGAGGGAATTTATTAAACCTATGTGTCTGTATATTGGCTAGGTCTCTCTACTTCTTTGGAGGACATTGTTTCTGATAATTATGATGGATTGATACTTATGACTTCTTGGCAGGTTCTCTGTTTGCACGTGAAAATATCACCTCTTATTCCTTTGTCTGTTGCGTAACCTGATGTTACAGACTGTTTTCTAATGGAATAAACAGCTTGAAACACACACACACACACACACACACACACACACACACACACACACAAATCCTAAAGAAAAATTAAACCTAAATTTAAGGGATGGCTTTCTGGTTGGGGGGGGGGGGTATGGGGTAACACAATTTGCCCCCTTTTAAAATATTTCCCTCTAACAACAATATAGCCACTTAGGTAGTTTGTATTATATTGAAGGTTTACTCCAGTCTCCTCCAAGCTTGCTGCCCTATAAAGCAAACTGACTATGAAGCATCCTGAAGTCCCTAAGACATAAAAGCCCAGACTGAACCTAAACAGCTGAGATACATCGACTTTCAGTTTGTTCAACAAGGCAAGAAATGGTTCAATTCCTGGATTAAAGGTCATGAGATACTGGCTTAGAGTCCCAAGTCTACCCTTATCCTATTCTCTACCCACCAGAAATCATACTCCTGAGAATGGCAACCTTCTTCTTATAGCTTTGTTCACAAGCCTCATTTCCAGAAATAATCACACTGTGGTGCACTTCTCCCTCACCTTCATCTCTCAAAACCCCTTCATTTCTTTCAAAACTTAGCTCAGGGAATGCTTTTTGATGAAGCTTTTCTTGCCTTACTCTCCAAACTGCTCTACTATTTTGTTGTCTATATATTTATATTTGTGCACATTGTCTTCTCTATTAGAATGTAAACTTCCCGAGGGCAAGCAGTGACACTCATTTTGGTGACTGAGTCACCAATCCTTAGTAAACTGCTCAACACATAGGAAATAAGTTCCAGTTGTTTGATATGTTTTTCCTCTTCAAAGATGCTGAGACTCAAAGATTCAAGTTCCCAGCATCAATCCTGACCCCTTCTCATTCACCAACTTCTAAATGGGAGGAACTTGGCTGGTTTTTTCTTCTTTTTTGACACTTCAAAGACAATGAAATGTTGTGGAAACTTGACTGCTGAAAATGGGAATGCAGACCCAAGATGCTTTTATGGATGCCCATTGCTGAAATAAGCAACGTTAAACACCACGTCACATGAATTTTTATTTCATTTCGTTTTCTTGCATT
The DNA here is from genome assembly GCF_037893015.1 of Macrotis lagotis. Lineage (NCBI taxonomy): Eukaryota > Metazoa > Chordata > Mammalia > Peramelemorphia > Peramelidae > Macrotis > Macrotis lagotis. Next base: position 47,634,152 of record NC_133658.1, read on the forward strand.
TTAATTTTTATTGCTCTCTTATTGTTAGTTATGTCACTGTTCATCATGGCCAGGCCATGTCTGTGCGGCAACAGCTTAGGGTACAATTTATGGAAGCTCAACATAAATATGATACTACACGGAAAGGGAGCGACATATTAGTTTAGAATTTGCAGACTATCACGCACTGAGCACACATCGCTGATTTATGAAACTGGGATAGCCTGTAAATTCTCAAATACAGCGCTGCATTCATAAACTCCCAATGAACAGAGACAGTGCCCTAGCATCATAGCCTCCAGTTCAATCACCACCTCCCCATCCTCATCCACTTCTCCACTATCTCTGGCGAACAAAGAGAGACATTTTCAGTACTTTGCTATTGGGACCAGTTTGATTATCTGTAGGTGTATGTTTGTGAGCATGAAGGCACACATGTACATGTGGTTTTGTTTTACAGGTCTTAGTTATGAGATAAAAGGTTCTTTTGTCTGCTTCTGAGGGGTCAGGAGTGGGCCACTGTAATAGCCAGTGGCTTTACCATTTTCTCTGTCTTATGAACTGACTTGGTAAAAAGCAAGGTAGCCTTCAACATTGCCCATTCCTCAGTCTCTTCTGAAAAGAGAAAGCCATTATAGCTAGTCTCTTGCTTTGCTTTATTTCACTACTAAGGGAAAAGGAGCAGGGCCTGTCAACCCTAAGAAAGAGAAATGAATATCTTTTCACAGCAGCAGGTAAAGAGAGAATGACCATGAGATTTGGTGAATGCTTTTAAAAAAGAGAAGCATTTTATAAAAATCATTCTTAAATTTGAATACAACTAAACATTCTGCTGCTTAACCATACTGAAAGCACCCAAATTCTTCACTTATTGTCTCTGTTTCTCAGGGGCAGTTAGGTGGTACAAGAGACAGAGTGCTGGGCTTGGAGACAGGAACACTCATTTTCCTGAGTTCAAATCTGGCCTCAGAACAAAACT